>NC_136006.1:23521686-23524186 GCF_048128805.1 Centroberyx gerrardi | reverse complement strand
AAGGATGACTATTCCAATCATTGGTTTCACTCTCACTGTTATCTCCCCACAATGAGTGTAGATAGTTATACAATTCAATACTAAATCAACAACTAAAATCTTCCCATCTGGGTCCCTGGGACTACATGTGATCAAATGGCCATCCATGGCTGAATGTGTGTCTATTTGGGGGCTCTGGACATGAAAACGTTTGATAAGCCCTGTTTTATACCAAGCTAGGAGATCAGCTGCAGTAATACCTTGCTACAGTATCCCTCTCTCCCCCATGTCTTCCTCTGTCTCTCCTCTTTCATTTGTCTCTCTCTAGCTCACTGTGACCCTCTGCCACTATAAACCTGAGTACTCATTTTACCATAAAAGCCACTTTAAGAAAAATAAGATCAGCCTGATATGTGGACAAGCCCTCAGGGAGGTGAAGTGGGAACTGCTGCTCCCTGCTTCCCGAAAGCCATTTGGCAAGACAGGGATCCAATCACCATACAGACACAGTCGCCTGGGGATGAGAGGTGGTGGTTCACTAGCTGCTGCAGCTGCACAGACCGCACGCACATACACACTCTCACACACACACACACACATACACACACACACACACACACACATATCAACTCTACAACTGTTAAAAATAAGCCATGCACAAGAATAGACTCCAACCCCCCTCCCTCGTTTTTTTCTTTTTTTTCAGTTTCAATCAAGCTTTATTGGCATAACAAGTAATTCTTATGTTGCCAAAGCTTAATAATGATAACATTTTATAGAGGAATTTCAGGCGATGAAACACACTCGCTGGCAGCCATATTGGAGGTCCCCTTTCTCTCCTTTCTGGTTGGTTGAAGAACTCTCACTCTTCACTCCATACTGGTAGCAAACACATTTACATTTTATATTTTAAGTGTAGCATATATGCCAGTATACTTCATCCTGTCAACATTGATTTAAGGTCTTCAAAAACAGGGCAGCAAAAATGATTTAGCTTCAATTATTGCTGAAAAAATCTCTTCAAAAAACGCTTCACATGCTTGAAAACATGCTGCATCTTAAGCTCTTTTTCTTTGTTCATTTCATTTAGCTGTTTACCACGTCTCATGAAATATACGTTTTAGATAGAAACTTTGCATTTCTGATGGGTAAAATGCATGTACGCATATAAAAGGACACATAAATACACTCTTGTTGAATCCGGTCTTTCACTGACCAGTGTCCACCTGAGAGTCCCTGACCAGTGCCAGAGGCCAGAGGTCATCGGTCCCTATGGATGAGATAGGAGCTTGGCTTTCTTTCTTCCTTCTTCCTTCCCTTCTGCAACTGCACAGCGTCCCACCCATGCACAGTCCCAGACATTGGAAAAAGATAATCAATGTGAGCCATGACGGAGCCTCTGGAGCCGATGTCCGGATGACTAAGCCATCTATCCTGGATATATGCTTCCTCCTTCTCTCTGTCTCCCTTCTTTCATGAACTTCCCTCCGTCCATTTCTCTCTTCTCTTGCCCCCCTTGCCTATTCCCTCCCAACTCTGAGCCCGCAAGAATTCAACCACACCTGAGGTAACTGAAAGCGGCTCGAAGCACCAGGGATGTACTGGAGGATAAACCCAAGTTTACCACTTTTTTAGCCAGACATAAACCTTAACATATCTTCTCATTTCAAAGTATACATCATAGTAAGTAGCACCAAAATTATGTAAGGTATGCGAGAATGCGAGGGTCGTTTAAGGAAAAATGTAAATAAATGAATGCTTCTCTGAAAGCGTAATGATATTTATTGAAATTGGTGGTTGGCGGCAACACTGCTAAGGACCTAGTTTCAGATGTCTGTGGTGCTTTTGGAAGTGATCAAACTCCAAGCAAGCCCAAGCACTGTTACCCTGAAATGAAACGTAGTTAGGTGATGTGAACTAACCGGATAGTGTTGATTGTAGACTCTACCTTGTGCTCCACAGAAAGATTGCATTTTTCCTCCCACACACACACCTGTTATGGAAGCCTGTAGGCTAAGCCAGGGTCCACTGACACTTGTACAGAGAGGCACAAAGCCGTGTTCAGTTCCCAACGAACCAGACCTTTCTACTGTTCCTGTACGACTGGCTGATCTATACAGAAGCGCACACAGTCAATACACACTCCTACACAGTCTGGGAGAGGAAGGGGAGGAGGGGCAGACAGAGACAGAAAAACAAGACTTTTCAGTATGCAGCACCAATGTAGCCAGCAACTCTTCACACTATGCCTGTTATTCCACATTGTTTATGCATCCCACAGAACAAAGTGTGAGAAAGCACATTAGATCAGGTAGCTGATGGATGTGCTGGGATTTGCTGCTATCCAGACTCTCCATGAAACCAGGAAATATATTTCTATAGAAACCAGCAGGAGGCAATGTGGCTTTGACAACTGAAGACCAGAGCTAACTGGCTGGTTTTAAGGCTGCTGCAGCTGTCTGTGGGATGTACTGGTTGTGTGTGTGTGTGTGTGTGTGTGTGTGTGTGTGTGTGTGTGTGT
>NC_136006.1:23516686-23519186 GCF_048128805.1 Centroberyx gerrardi | reverse complement strand
TTTAGTCCACTGCTTGAAGGGCAGGTTTGTAAAAACCCATCGGTTTGGACAAAATGAGCATTATGTAGCCTATACAATAATCAAATATTGTTATAGGTCCCCAGTAGTCGGCGCTCTAAGGTCATATAGTCGGTCATTTAGTAATGTTTAGGCTGTTAGGTCTACAGTAAGCTGTATAGCTGCACTGAGCACCACCGTGCCTCCAATGCGCTTGTTGTCTTGATATGTTCCGGAACCTTTTCCCTCCAGACCGACTTGCAGGAACACCGACCCCTTGGTGTTCCGGGACCTCATCATTTACAAATTAAGCACTGGCTAGAACCCATACAAGACACCCATGGGTGTCAATTTGGTATGGCAAGGTGTGGTCGCCATCCACGCCTTAGCCTAATAGAGTCCACATTTGATTTTATCATAATGGAGTGCAAGAATCACCAGAAATGTATTTGGAAGCCATATTTAAATAAAAATCACATCAGATGAGCAATGAGGACCTCTATGTTCCCTCTAAAGATAGTTTGGTGACCTACTAATAATTTATCACACTGACCAAATAATATCTGGTCAGTCATCAGTCTTTGCTTTTTCCCCAGAATGTTGGATATAAGCATGTTTGGAATATTAGATGCAGGGACTTTGCCATAGCGGGTTTAGTGGATTGACGTGCCTCATGCCAGGAAAAAATGTTGATTTCCAAATGTTAAACTGTGAATCAGTATTTCCCCTCAGATAACTGGAGAAAAAGCCCAATTCTCTCCCGATTCTTAGTTTCATTTTTCCACACTATATACAGCAAGCTCCTCTAAAGCCAGGACAATTCAGTAGAAAAAAAGACATACAAAGAAAGTCTTCTCGCTGAATTCCTGGTGCCTTTACAGCCATTCTCTCCCTGAATATCCTCCTGCATCCCCCCGGGATCATCTTCAAATGGCACAGAGGCCATATTTCTCTTCTGTAGTTGGTATAAAATAGGCTCAAATTTTTGCAATAACACCTTTTATGTTCACCGGTGCTGAGGGGGGATGTGAAAACAGAGGCTGGCGTAAATAACCTGACTGCTAACACTGTGGATTATCCACAGCAACAGAGAGAGTGGGTGTAAAAGCCCTGACACTCTGGGATTGCATTTTATGGCACTGGCTGGAGGGATTGTGACACCTAGAAAATGG
Organism: Centroberyx gerrardi; assembly: GCF_048128805.1. Taxonomy (NCBI): domain Eukaryota; kingdom Metazoa; phylum Chordata; class Actinopteri; order Beryciformes; family Berycidae; genus Centroberyx; species Centroberyx gerrardi. Next base: position 23,518,017 of record NC_136006.1, on the reverse strand, counting down.
TTTTATCAAATGCAGGGATAGAGAGAGAGAGAGACAGAGAGAGAGAGAGGAGGAGAAGATTCCAAAGGGAGAAAGGCAAAGTTATGAAATATTCGTTTTATATATTGTTTTAATTTTGCCATTGTGTCGTCTAGTTCGGTGGTTCTCCATGTGCCATCCAGACCCAGGTGTCTGCAGGTTTTCATTCCAACCGGCTGCAGCTGACTACAGCTGCCGTATAGTGTTTGGTTGGAATGAAACCTGCTGTCTTTTGGGTGATGATGGACCGCGGGTTGAAGAACACTGCTCTAGTTTACAGTCAAACTGGTCAAGATGGGATGAGGGTTCAGGAGGGCTGAAAATGACCAAAGAGGTGAAAAGATATAAAAAGGCAATATGATGATAAAAAATTGGCAAGGGAAGGAGAAAAAGTTGATACACCATGGTAAGTTGTATCAAAGTTGATGCTGATGATGTAAATTATATGGGAATAGGGTCTTTTAAGGGGCTAAAAAAACATATGCAAATGCTTTTTTAAAATAAAATTGATTTGTGGTTATATTGGTGGTCAATTGCCTTATAATGATCATCAACTGGAGTTCATAGTTTACCCACTTCTTTATTTACTACTACATCTCGATCCTTCTTGCGACACTTCCTATGGTTTGTAGTTGAGCTCTAACCTTGGAGCATTGCACCATCCAGAATGCTATTGGTTATCAATATCATCCAGGAAATGGGACCAGCCCATCAGTACACATGAAACTCAAAGGCTTTGTGGCTGTGGACTTGATCCAATAGGAAAACCTCATTAGGAGAATCAAGTCCATCAGCCACTATGTGTAGGCGGCGGCTGTATGGTTATTAACTGCCTCCATGACACTTCCTCCCCCTCTTCCCAACCTTTTTAGTCAGTCCTCCCTTCATTAAAACCTCCTATCTTCCCCTTCCATTTTACTCTAATGTATTGAGTTTATTTTTACCCAGACCGTATAGCCTCGCAAGCCAGACGAGTCTTGCATTACATTACATTATTACATTATGTCATTTAGCAGACGCTTTTGTCCAAAGCCACTTACAACTCGCATTCTCACTTGTGTGATCAACTCACGAGACTCGTCTGGCTTGCGAGGCTGGGGACACCGCACATTAATCAACATTTCTGTAAATGTGCCAGTATTAGCCAGCTGGCTAGATTTTCAACTGTAGTCCCTCAGCATGATGCTAAAAGCAATTAAAATGACAATAAAAGATACAAGCCTCATGAAGAAGAAGTAAAAAAAAACACAGGGACACAACCCCTGCCTCAGTCTTCCCTCAGTCTCCAGCTTCCTCCTACTTTCTCTAGAAGG
>NC_136006.1:23499186-23511686 GCF_048128805.1 Centroberyx gerrardi | reverse complement strand
AATATTTCACATTAACACATGCTTGTAGCTCCCTTTGTCAAGGTAACCTTTTAACCTTCAGCCTCCAAGCAAACACAATTTCTCAGTTACATCTTCACTCTCGCTGCCATCGATTTTTCCATTCTCAAAGCAGAGTGGAGAATGGAAATTGGGAGAGAAAAAAAAAACTGCTAGAAAAGTAGTGTATCCCCAAATGTAAAATCTCCCTCCCTCTCCTGACATTGGCTATTGATTTTGACATCTGCCATGGATGACTGGAGCCGTTCTGCTGTGTGGGGAATGGTCGGAGGTGGCGCTCGATGATTCTTAATGTTCACATAAGCGAGCGGGGGAATGGATTTCAGATAAACATTATGAGGCTCTGCGTCAATAAAAGGGCCTCATTTATGAATCTTATTTGTTTCCCCTGGCTGTGTGGTGCTAATAAGGGATGATATGCAGGAAATGGAAGTGAGATGCTGATGGATAGCCTTGTCGAGGTTTATATGTATTTTTCTCCTCAGCCGCCTCCTCTCTCTCTGTTTCTGCTTTTTCATTGTATTTTGTTGTCTTTGTCTCTGATCCTCAGTAGCCTTGCTCTCTTTCTCTCTCTCTCTGTCTCTCACATTCTCTTTCAGCCTCCCTCTCTGTCTCCCCTTCTGTCCAACCGCCTCACCTTGTCCTTATTCATTCCTGCAGACAGAAAGGGCTTCATTTTGACAGTTGTCTGGTAGACAGCTGTTGTCTGGACGCTGGTCATTGTTGAAAAGCAGCAGCCCCTCCATCATGCAAAATAAACCTACTGTCCATAGGCCAAGGACCCTGCTGTTCACACCAGGGACAGATAAGAATAGATAGCCCACAACCAATAAGCAGAAGGCAGATCATGTGATCATGTACATGCACCCAGGCACACACACCCAGGCAGAGGCAATGTGCACATGTGCACACATACACACAGATGGATACGTGCACACCAGTAGCGTGCTCATGCACAAACTCTTTTTCACTGAACTGTCTAATAAAGCAGAAATGCCATGAAAATAATCTTTAAAGGGCATTTCCCCAGAAATGCTAGGGGAGTCTGGGGGCAGGCAACCTTGGGAAGAAATCTGTGAAAATCTGCCTTTGAAAAATAATTTCTAGTGAGTTTTGTACAATGGCATGTACATATCCTTTCCAGGGAGAAAATACAATATACTTGCATTTCTGGCATCTCACTGAGATAATATGTAATCCAATCTAAAAATCACAGGTATAAAATGAAATACAATATGCAATTAAACGACTATGAAATATCAAATCGAGTCCAAAGTATTGTCTTTGTTTAGCAAGACAGTTTCACTTCCATGTAAGATGAGAAAGCACTCAGTCAATATTAATATTTCTGGATTATGTCACTTTTATACATATATAATACCCTGTGTTGGTATGCAGTAACTGAAATTCTCACCTTCATCCACAAGTTTCACTGTTTTATCAGTAAGAGTCAATGCCCTGAAGAATTCCAGATGAATCTGCACCAGGCTGCTGAAAGTGAAGAGGCATTCTGAAAATCACTTTGACAGTTTGGCAAAAATATGGCCAGTATTCAGCAGAGGCAATCACACAGTTAATGGTCGAAAGGTTAGATGAGATAAGTAGATGTAGACCCGTGTTTACTTGCCAGCCCTAATAGTTGTTTCTCAATGCAGTTTGGCATCTCTCAGAATTGTAGCAATTTTTTATCTGTAGGAGCTCCAGAAATGTTATCTGCATGCTTTGGATAAGAGGAGGCGGCAAGTGTCTTGTGATTTTATGGAGAGGATGAAAACATTTATGCGGCCATAAATGCTCACTGCTGTCTAATGTAAGCTGTTGAGGAGAGGTAAGGCATGTGCACTAGGTTTGAATAGCCTACATAACATATAATGGAAATACAGTGGTATAAAAACCCTTCAGACTGGTTATCTGCCCCTTTTAACTTATAGCAGGGGGAATGTACAGGTGATCAGTGGAGACTGTCCTCCCCCAAAAAACGACCCCATAGGTCATTTGTACAAACAGCTTATTACGACCTATAGTTACGTTTAAAGTTAAGCGACCTCTAGCGGACATGTAAATAATGACAATGTGCTACGTTGGTCTGCGTCCATGTCACGTGACTGTCACGTTTCTCTCTCAACATTGAAATAGCACGGTGGAAAGTAAGGGTGTTGTGGTCAGGGATGGCGGATGGGTGTATACGTTTGCCTTCAATGTCGGCGACCGGGGTTCGATTCCCAGCGTTTCCAAAGGACATACAACCGTGAGTCACATTTTAATTTTTTTTAATTTAACCATGACCAAACCATTTTCCTAACCTTAACCAAGTTGTTTTAGTTGCCTAACCATAACCATAACCCAAGTTGTTTTATTTGCCTAAACTTTACCATAACCTTAACCCTAACCTTAACCAAACTTGTTTTACTTGCCTAAATTTAACCAAAGTGGTTTTAATTGCCTAAATTTAACCATTAACCAACCTTTGGGATGTAATTCAATTTGTGGCGGAGGAACGTTTTCATATTCGTCGAGGTCGTGTTCATTTCACGTATTTTTGTGAGATCACGTTGGAAACGCTCCTGTGGGTCGTATTAGAGGGTAGGAACAAACGACCTATGTGGTCGTATGGGTTGGAGGACTTGTTGGATCAGTGTCAGCAATACCTGTTTAGAAACTCCCCCTGCATACCTGTGGTGTGCACATACATACACTGATGGATGCATATGACATATGCACACACTGTGAAGTGCTAAGGACATCCCAGCACTCCCTGTGTGGTAGGGAGGCTGTCAGGACCATGGACAGTGACTGTTGCAGGCAGAGAGTGGATAGGTCAGGTGATGGATAATTAAAGTCATACTGAAATGAAAAATGACTTTTTTGCCTTTTTAGCAACTATCATACCATGTCAGTCTCTCCCTAGCCATAGTGTGGTGATGCTCCTTAGGCAGTCTCCAGTCTCCAGGAAACGTGTGGTAAGTGGCCACTGGCCAACACTGCCATCAGATTGTTCTTTATTGTTCCACTGCTTCTTGGTGTTTTTGATGTTTCAACAGGTTTTGCTCAAGGGGAATTACCCAGGGGATGGATCTGCTGATATTGCACTGTTGTGAACTGGAAAGTGAACAAACCAACTAACAAATTTCTCTCCTCGCTCTCCCAGCCTGTCTCCCTCGCTTCTTCTGTGTGTTTCTGCAGGCTGCTGCCAGCAAATGGGCCCGCGCTCCAAAGCCTGGGAAGAACCTTGGTTGTTTTGATCCCTAGTTCCCTTCTTTCCCACCAATAGAATAAACCTTTTTTTTTTCATTGTTTTTCAACTGTGATCTTGGTCCTTGGTGTCTTATTCAGCTGTGTCGTTCGCAGCCAGAGTTGCCACAAGTGCAAACATAAGCACACACACACACACACACACACACACACACACTGCTGGATACATGGGTACACAAGATCAGATACTCTCTCTCCCCATGTTGGGAGAATAAGGGGGTTTTCAGTCTGAATCAGGGGATGAGCATTTCCTTTCTTGCATTTACACATTGGTTTGGTTACATTTCACATGGCAACATTTAAAGCCAATCATAGTTTATTAACCGAAGCCATGTGGCAACATTCATTTTCGTCAATGGACAAACATTTGGTGCAGAAAGGACTTTCTTCCGGGGTAAAACTTGTCCTTAACGTATAATTCACAGTGTGTTTAACCCATAATGCACAGTGATTCCTGTAGTGTTCTCAACTGGACAAGTAAGGGGGAAACCACTCCAAAAATAAGTGCTGTAAACCTAATAGGAATGAAAATGTCCTAAATGCTTGTCCTACAGTAGAAGCACTCAACAAATGCCCTTTTCCACTTTGTTCCCCCAGCCCAGAGTGCTCTGGTAAAAACCTTTACAGGGACTCACAGTACGTCCCCCCAGTACCAGCCTCGCCCATGGATTTATTGATCCCACATCTTTTGTCTCTAAACACTGCTGCATGAGACTTCAACCTGAAATGTACCATACCTTTTGAAATACAGCTGTTCTTTTGATATTTTGTCCATACTGATTCATGTACACAGTGTTACATATAAAGCAAGATTAACTATGACCACCAGTTGGTGAACAACCATCAGTAGAAACAAAAATTAACTATACTTTCAGAAAAGCATATTATATAGTAGTATCAGTTTGATACTATTTACTATGATGTAAACTATGAATTTATGCCAGTAAAATGTATGCCAGCCTAAAAAAATACTATTCTATAATTGAAAAATTGGGAAAAATGAGATAAGGTGGCTTTACACTCCTCTACACATCCCTGCTTGTATGAATACAGGCACACACACACACACACACGTAATATAAGATTCCCTCTGATACTTTCTGGCATTGCTTGAACTTTCGCGAGGCAACAGGAAAGTTCAAGGAATCTGCCCTGAAATCAGTTATCCCTGCCTATCTGCTACTGCAGGCGGGTTAAAGCAAATGATCAAACTGAATGGACATGATTCAAATCTGACCTGATTTGCCACAGACCGGAGTGGAACCTCCATTCTGGGTCTCAAACCGTGTGCCATGGAGGACTGAGAGTATGTGGGTTTTCACTCCAACCTAAGCATGATTAGCACACCTTGAACCAGAGAGGAGGAACTAATCAGATCTGGTCCTGAATGAGAGATGCCAGACGTTTTGATTTTTTTTTTTTTTTTCATCCGATCCTTGTCTTGAATACCAACTGACGCATATGTATATGAGCTCCTCAGTATGCCTGCGTCATATGTTTGCAGGGAACATCAATCACAGCTTTCATCTAGCCAGTGTGGTTGGAAGTGTATCATTTTTGGCTGTGTGTGTTAGTATGTTATGTGTCTGTGCACTAACAATAGGCCTTGCTACTTAAATACCAACCAACCATTCATCTGCATATTCCACACCTATCTGTGCCTTTTCATTTTCAGTGTATCTCTCTTGGTGTGCATGTTTTAATGTAATTGTATCTCTTCCTCTGCATCCCTCCAGCCCTTGCTCCTTCTCCATTTCCAGCTTCCCTCTCCGCTGCAAGATGTAACATAATGCAGTTATCACCATGGCGATAACTGAGAGATGGACCCTCTCTGCCCAATGTCAAGAGCACTCTCTCTCTCTCTCTCTCTCTCTCTCTCTCTCTCTCTCTCTCTCTCAGATCCAAACTGTAACATTAGGCCAAATGAATAGTCAGGAGATGCAATTTCAGGTCTGAGAGCTGCTGAGGGTCATAGCTGGTCTTTAGGAGGAGGGTGGGCTCCTAAACTCGTAGCAGACTATAGAGTTTCCAAAGTCTAGTTCAAGGTCTAGAGTTTCAACAGTGTACTTTATAAGGAATAGTATAGACGATAGATGACAGTGAGTAGATAAAAATGTCAGCTCAACCGTTTGTGCGTATTGGTAGTCTGAGCAGTACAAGCAAGGAGCACTTACTAAAAGCTGCAATATGCAACGTTTTTCACATTAAAATAACAAGAAATTAATAGGATATATTATACATTAGCATTATCCATCTTCACCCTGTGCTGTATGTACGTGCTTAAATCCCCCTGTTTGTCAGAAACTGGGTTTTTGATGATGTTGGGACATTTTGGGTGTGTATTCCATTTACTGTGAGCGTGGCCGGTGACACTGGCAGAAAGCAGTAAGAAACAAAAGAACAGCCATGGTAAACATGTGGCACGTTCAAAATCATGTTGGGGTGAACATCGGCAATGCTTTTATTTTTTTGCAATTTGGCTGCGTTCTCTGTCTCCTTCAACACCTGTTGTGGCTTTATGGGTCATAAATCCTCATGCTCATGCTTCAAGCCTCATGCTACATGCTGTTTCAAGGCAGGCAGCTATGTAATAAATCACCAACAGTAAAGTGGACATTCTAAATTGTTGAGTGTATCGGAAATGACAAGATTTGATTCAGCAATATTGGGCTTCCGAATTTTATTTTGTCCATTAAACACTAAGCCTGCATGACCAAATCACTCAGTTTGTCACAAAAAGATTCCGTCACAAACAAAACATCACAAAAAGATTCAGCAAGTTTCATTTTTCAAGTTTTATTGTGCAGTATAGATTGACACAGTTTACATTATAGTGTGTAGTTTGGGACGCTTTCTGTGTATGCGATTATGTTCTGAGCATGATTGAGCAAAATTTTTCACTCACTGACCACAGTGACTTTTAAATAAGGGACAAATCACCAATTCAGTGCAACTTTCAATTTCAGTCTTTCACATGGCGTCTTTGGTTTACAATGATAGACATTATGCTCATTGGCCAAGCCTTTAGTAGCAAGAGGCACAGGGAATGTGCCTGATGGATATAGAGGGCAGAGGTGAGGGCTTTAGGGTGACATCTTGAATAAAGTGTGATAAGCAAAGGGCTTGTAACAAGATTTCATCGCCACACCATTAATTTTGACTGATACTCTTCCAGTCGAGGGGTTTGCCATTACCTATTCCTTTATTCGGCCTCTATATGCCTTATGGGTAATGAAAATGTGTCCCAAAAAATAACCATGAATCAAAACATTTCTGGTTTTAGAGCAATGCATAGTACTGAGACTGCTCTCATTAAAGTTACCAGTGACCTTCTTTCACTATAGCAGCAGATTCAGGTGAAAGTTTGATTTGAATCCGTTTGAATCTTAATGCAGCCTTTGACACAGCAGACCATACAAATTTAATTGACTGCCTCAAAGGACTCGCCGCTGCATCGATTCAGCTCATGCCTCTCACATCGAACACTCGCAGCAGGACACTCCGCTTCTTCACATACTCATATCACCTGTGGAGTTCTTCATGGTTCAGTGTTAGACCCCGTCCTGTTTTACATTAACGGCCATATCATCCGTTAACACACAGCGACACGTATCATCATCAGTTCACTCCAGTTCTGGCATCTCTTCTGGCTGCTAGTTAGATTTAGGTTTGATTTTAAGATGTTACAAAGTCCAGGCTGAATTATTAAAACCTATTTTTACAGACTTGCATTCATGTGATACCATTTATTCTATTACTTTACTATTATTTTGTTTTACCCTCTTATCCTTTTATCTTGTATCTCCTTTTGTCTGCTGCCTTCTTGCTCTTACTTATTTAAATTTATTTGAAGAGTGTGATGTTTGCTTTCATTGGATTGTTAGAGCACTTTGTAAAGTCTGCAGTAATGAAGTGCTACACAAAGGCTGTATTATTGTTATTATAAAATATTAATAGAGCTGAGAGTGAGAGGTTCGGAAGAATCTGTGAGAGCATGTAGCTGTAGCTGGGGGAGAATAGAGATGGAGACAGAGAGAGAGAAAGAGAGAAGGGGATGAGAAGGAAATAAGGTCCAGTGCGCCCTAGAATAGGAAAAGAAAATCCATTTATTCTGAGCGGCCCGGGGGCTGGAGGTAGCAGGAGTCCACTGTCGCTAAACACACACACACACACACACACACACACGCACACACACACACTACTCGTAGACAAACCTCTCATCCTACTGAAGAAAAGGAATTATTTTCCTCTCTTTTTCCTCCTCTTTTTGCCTCTGTCAGCGTGCCCTCCATAACTCCAACCTGGGCAGAAATCCCATCACAGATACACACACACACACACACACACACATTTGTATTGCTATACTCGTGAGGACCTTCCATTGCTTACATTCATTCCCTAACCCTAACTCTAAAAACCCAACTCCTAACCCTGAACTAATATTTACCCTTGCCTAAATTTAAACTTAATTCCAATCTTAACCCTAAACCCAAATCCTAAACTAACCCCCTTGAAAAAGTGAGGACCAAAACGATCTCAGTCCGCAAAAACATCCTCCCTTTGAAGGCCTAAAAAACTCAAACTGGCTCTCACAAGGATAGAAGTACAAGAACACACACACACACACACACAGAAACACACACCTGCTCAGCTGCCCGAGGGGTTGTGATGCTGTTTACCTCGTCTTGGCAGGGGTCTCTGTTTTCTGTCCAGCTTAAAGAGTCCACCAGCACATCTATCTGCCTGGCCACAGAGAATAGGAGGCCATGGATGATCCTTTTACATAGAGCCAAGGGCCAGGAGGAGAGAGGAGAGGAGGGGAGGGGAGAGGAGAGGAGAGGATTAGAGGGGGAGGGGTGGAAAGAGGAGGGCAGCAGAAGCGAGTCGGGGCATTTCTCCATTCTGCCTGATCCTGAAACTGTGCGCCAGGTTAAGACCGAACATGGGCAAAGGTATAGGAGGTGTGTGACTGGGGAGGGAGCTTTTCTTTAAAACACACACACACACTCTCCTCTCTCTCTCTCTCGCTCTCTCCCTCTCTCTCTCTGGAGGGTAAAAGACAAGGTAAGGAGACAAAAGTTGCATTTTAGCTTCTTTTTTTTTTTGGCCTTTTTCTCCATCACGCTCCTTGCTGAGGCGATCCTCCCTCCCCTCCTCCCCCCCATTTCACCTCAAATCCTCTTCCCCCGTCCCGCTCCCCTCTGTTCCATCTATTTTTCTAACCCCCTCTAAATCCGCCTGTTTCCCTTCACCTCCTCTCCCACCTTCTCCCACCCACCTGTCCTTCCCCCTCTCCTCTCAACCTCTTTCCTTCTCCTGCCTCCCCTCTAATCCGTCCACCTTCAAACCACCTATACACCTTCTCCCCGAAATCCCCAAAATACCTTGCTCTCCTCCCCCCCGACCCGTCCACAGCTACCCACAGCAATAATATCACCTGTCACCTTCACCTTGGTCCGAGCATAAAATTTGCCTCCCTCATCCTCCCCTCTGTGACAATATCTTCCAACTATCCCCCATCTTCCACTCACACTGATAATATTACCCCCACCCCCCGCCCACCAAATCCCTCTCCCACCCGTCCCCAAGCAATGAGCTTAACGTAATATCCCCAATTTCTTTCTCCCTCACCCTCCATATTTCCCCCCCGCTCCTCCCCAGTGGGCTCCACTCCTCTGACCCCACAATATCTCCCCATTATACCCCTTCCTCTCCACGTGGTAAATGGTTCATAATGGCTGCAACACCCTCTCTCTCCCCTCATTTTTAACAGCGCTTTTAAAGTGGTAATCAGTGATTTATTCTTTTTTTTTTTTTTTTGTGACAACATGAAGGCGCTCAATGCTTGTTTTTGCACTGCGCCTCCCAGAGATCACTTGTGAATCAAACAGTGTGGCCAGGACTGTGTTTTCTTTGTCTGTTCAGCCATGGTGGCTAACGCTGCTCATGCTAACTACCCAGTTCTTCTATTTATTACAAACAAACTGGAAACATAAAAGGGTGTTCAGAACAGCAAATGTAAAAGCTTTCATGAACTGGATATAGATTTAAGCACTATTCTGTTATATCAATCAGTAATATACAGTAGAAAAACAGATACCTCTAGCATAACTAAACAAGGCTCCTGTGGCCATGGTTTTGAGTGACAGGTGTAACACTACTAGCAGTCGCCTCTCACATTCTACCTGCATGGTGCATTATCCTAAAAGGGCATCCATTCCCAATATTATAGGCACACTGAAAAATACAATAGCCCTACACACAGACCCCATATTAAGTGATTTAGGGTATAGAGGACCAACCGAATAAAGTGTGAATGTGCCTCTTAGGGTGAGCCATGTGTTGAAAGTCCTCAATACAATAATAATAGTCCTCCCGTGATGTCGGCTTTTGGCTGAAATAATGGCACTGTAGTGCACTTAATGCTTCGTTCACGTGGCCAAATGAAAAGCCATATAGCAGTCGGCATTGCGGGATGTCAACTATCAACCACAGAGAGGTTCAACCATTCCATTTACACTGATGCAATAAAAACTGATCCGTTAAATAGCATTACGGGAATGCCCATTTTTAATATTTCATTTAATTTAGAAATGTCTAAATTATTTTGCAGAAATTATTAAATATGATTCCTAAAGCAGGGAAATGTTCAGTCAGAAGAAGAAAGTTCTTGCTTATTCTCTACATTGAAGAGGAAAAGAGGAGAAAAGAGCAAATGGGCAAATGTATGTTCCTACATCCATTTTGCCAGACCTTTCTACATCTGGTTCAAGATGAGAGTTTGGAAAAAGCAACTTCTTACGCCTATTGAACTGCTGAACTGTTATTGCATTGAAAACAGTGAATGTTGCTTGTAGGGAAGTGCTGGTGCCACCATACAATAAAAACCATTTTCCAAAGGGCCGCTGAATGGATGCTCAGTCCAAGGGAACTGAAGTTAATAGCAGTGGGGAAAAAAGATTCAGGATGGCAACTTGATCCCTTCAATCTTTTCCCCCATTGCTGAAAACAGTGAACCTCTGGTGTGTGAATGCAGCCTGAGACTGATCATTTCATCTCTTCTTTGTCCCTCTTGGCTTTTGCTTCTCATGACATCCTTTTGAAGGGCACTTTGGAAATGTTTACCCATCTGAAAGGGGCACTTGGGCATCAAGAGGATAAATGGCCAGAGGTGTTTCTCTCCTCTGAAGACGCTCTCTCCAATCACCCCCCCACCCCCGGGCTGTGGGCTATATAACCAAATGTGAAAAGACAGCCACTAGCCCTTTCCATCCACACACACACTGGCTCTGCCTCATTTTGGTGCAGGCTATATATAGATCATATATATAGGACCCTGGCCCTGGGCAAATGGAGGGAGAAAGGTGGAGAGAGGCAGGGAGTGAAAAAGATAAAGATGAAAGGAAGAGAAAGACAAAGGGGTGGGGGATGTGGGGAGAGACAGAAAAGTAATGTGAATGAGGAAAAAAATGGTGAAGGAATGGAGACGGAGAGGAGTGGAGAGCAGTTCCCGTCTGGGGTTCAAACCCCCACTTAAACCCTATATGGAGAAATCCTATGGCGTATGGTGAGACTTTGGTTATATGAAAGAGAAGAGAAGGTACGAAAAATGGGACAATGGAAGGGAGGAGAGGGAGTGTGGTGGAGAGAGATAGAGGAGAGGGAGAAAATAATTGAAGGGGAAGAACAGGGAGAAATATTGTTCGGCATCTCACATTCGTACATGTTGAATGGATAGCTTGGAGTGGAAGGAGGTGGAGGGAAAAAAATGTTACAAAATGGAAGGTTTAAGCGTCGCACAGAGGGCTGTCCCACACACACACACACTGTCAAACACACACGCGCACATACACTTCATGCACAATAGATCCTGATCCACCTCTTCAGTACAGGTATGGATTGTCCAACCAGAACATTGTGTTCAGTACCTCAAAAGCAGAAAAAGCAGATGAATCCACGCATCCACTATAGAAACTGAGGGAATTGTAGTACATATACAACACAGAAGTGCATTATTAGAGGACTCACCACATGAGAATACACCTTTTATCAGCTCTCTTTGGTGCGAGACTCTATATGATGGTCTATATGATTGTGCTGGAGGTTTTGTGTTGGAAATAGGATCTTATCGCCGACTAACCCTAAAGCTAAATGAGGTTTCAGACCCAAAGGAGGGAGTGAAAGTTTAGGAACCAGATAGAAAACACATCTTGGTCTCATGAGGAATGATGATTATCTCTTAAAAACGGCTGAAGTCTTCCCTTCTATCTTGCTGCGTAACTTTTTATCGATGCAATAATTTTCAGTAAGAGAGATACAATGTAGTCGTCATACACGGGCGCACGCACGCACGCACACACACACACACACACACACACACACACAGCTCCAGTATGCCTCCAGAGAAAAAGAGAGTGGTTAGAGGAATAAAAAGAAGTGCGGGCAATTTGTATTATTACATTAGTGGTGTGAAGTAATATGAGATAGTGTTAATAAAATTATTAGCCATAAAACACAGAGCGGTTTTAGTCTGGATTAGGGTGAAAGAGAGAGAAGAGGGAAAGAGAGAGAGAGAGAGAAGGAGAGAGAATGAGAGGGAGAGAGCGATAGAGAGTACATTGGGTCCACTTTATCCTGGACCTACTGACACATTGGAGACGGGGAGGAATTAGGTCAGCACCACAACCTAGAAGGTAATAGATGGTTACAGCAGAGATATATGTGCAACAACCCCTCTCTCTCTCTCTCTAGAGAGAGAGAGAGAGAGAGGGAGAGAGAGAGAAAGAGAGACGGGAGGAGGTTGGTATTGGAACTAAATCAGACTGTCAGTGCGGTGCTGAAATCTCCCTAGGGCGAGAGAGGGAGAAAGAGAGATGGAGAGAGAGGAGGACAGAGAAATGGAGTAAGAGAAATAAAGGGAGAGAGAAATGGGACATGGAGAGAGAGGGAGAGGAATAATGATGGAGAGAGGAGAGCGGTTGAAAGAATGATCAGGAGGAGAGGAGGGTGCTGGAGTCCACGGGGCAGAAAGCAGCCCAGCCAGAATACCAGAGGACAGGGGGAGAAAATTACTGGAGAAGTCCAGACAGCTGAAAAGAGGGAGTTATAGAGGGCTTTTCAGGTAATGTAACCTGCTCTCTGGCGACCATATTGGAGGTCCACAGTCTCAGGAACAACAGCTGATTGTATTTCTAAACTTGTCTAAAGACTAGGGACAGCTAATTATACAC
>NC_136006.1:23431686-23494186 GCF_048128805.1 Centroberyx gerrardi | reverse complement strand
GATTGATAAAGATTTCTCACCAATTCTGCACATTCCATGCACCTGTCCTGAATCTGGTTTTGGTGAGATTGTTGCCATATAAGTTGAGCTGTGAAATAGCATAATTACTTTAAATAGCAGGGTTATTCACTATTCTATGTGTTAATTATGTGCATACTTTTTGCAAACCACCCCCATTCTATTTGTTTTTCACTTTGTGGGTTTTGCAGTTGGAGTCCGGTCCTTCATCTTTATGTCTGTCTACTATACTCAACCCCTCTCCACCAAGTGGGGCCAAGGAGATCGGACAGCAGTGAAGGTCAAATGGTAATTTAGAGGAAGGAGCAACAATGAGAAAAGGAAAATGAATAGACCTCCCATTTACTGGTCATTTTGCAAAGGTCAAGGGGAAAATATTAAAAAGCTTCAGGGAATGAGAGACTGTACAAATGGGACTGGTAGAAAAAAACACTGAATATGAATTTGGAAATGTGTCCCCGTGCCAAAGGCCATTTTACCAGTTGGATTTGTTGGCTTTGGCTTGGTGGGGTTCTGGGCTATTTTCTAAGGTCAAATCACATAAGATTCCAAGAGTCTAATCAGATCAGGGAGTCATGGACCAGTCCTCAAACCCACCTTACAACAGAATTCACACTATTCCTATGACCTTCAGATATTTCTGAACATGAACTAAAACTTTTCCAAAGTTACAAATAAGAGCCATGGCAAAAAGAAAGTAACAAGAGTGAGACACGACCAGGGACATGGGCGCAATCTAGGCACGCAATGAATCCAGGTGGGAGGGGGCGGGGTTACTATGGATCGGGCTGTGTCTGTCTGTCTGTCTGTCTGTCCGTCCATCTGCCACACATGATATCTCAAGTGATTTTGATTTGTAAGAGCTCCAATTTTATACCCAGCCACAAAGTCAATGTCCATTTCATTGACAGTGGTTCAGCTCTAGCCGTCTCTTAAACACATCACAGATGAAAGCGCTGATTTTCGGGGTTCTAGTAGTTTTCAATAGAAATCGTGTTTGAACAGGAACGAGAAATAACCCTAGAATTATTTTTACTTATTATTTTCACTTTAAGCGGCTCTTAGAGTATTTTGCCAACCAACCATATAATCAACAGTTACCCTTGATTACTTTCCCTCTGCTTCAACAAATAATTTCTTTGCTTGAATAGGTTTGATGTCAGAGAAGCAATTTCCAAATGATCTTTTCTTGATGTTGTGCAGGCAAGACGTGCAATAAAACCAAGAGCTAGAAGAGCTGCGGGATAGCCAGCTCAGATCAAACACTTTGAAGTGTTTTGAAGTGAAGTGCACTGAGGCAAAGGGTCTCTGCAGCCCACTCTCAAGGTCATTTTGGTTTCATTCCTCATTTTATTACATGCATCTTAGAGTCTTGCATATTAATGACCAGCATTATGTTAATGATGTGATAAATGAGTGATGACCAGAACTATGGCCACTACAGGTGTCCATCCATAGCAGCTTCTACAACCCTCATCAATAGATGAGACTCCTTGAGCATAGAGCTCATTAAGCAGGTTCACTAACTCAATGAACCTTATTCCACTGAGTGTGTGTGTGTGTGTGTGTGTAGGTGTGTTTGTGTATGTGTGTGTGTGTATGAAGGAGAGAGATATGAGAGTAGTTTCATTTAGAGATATCATGTGTGAGTGCACAGGGAATTTACAGAGGGGGTGAAACGTGCCTGTGTGTGTGTATGAATCGCACACAGACACAGACACACACACAGACACACTCACACACACACACACTCATTCATTCTGTACCCAGGAGAAACAGCTTGGTGACAGGACCCATAGTCTAGAGTGGCGCCGCTTGTCTGTCTGTGTGTGTGTGTGTGTGTGTGTGTGTGTGTGTGTCAGCCGACTGAGCTCCCTGGGGTTGTAAAAAAGCAGCACCACAGTCAACATGATTGGCCATGGTAGAGAGAATAGCACATTCAGACACAAAGACTAAAGATTTGGAGCAAATCAATGTACGAGCACACACACACACACACACACACACACACACTTATTGTAAATGTCTATCATTTTGGACATAGTGAAGCATGTCGATGCACCCAGGCAAACTAATAAATGCATCTCATCTGCACTTGTAATGAAACCTGTTAACATAAATTGAATCTACCATATATTACCATAATGTCCACTACATGTGCTGATTTTTAAATAATTAGACACTTTTTTTGAAACGGAAGGGTGAAAAATGATACAGAATTATGTGCCTCACAAAATTTTGAAGCTTTTGGAATGTGGATAGAAAAATCATTTCAGGGGCTCAGACGTCCACATTGAACACTGCAGCCACTTGTCACCTCTCAATCCCATTCACCGCTGCCACTAAAGCAAGCCTGCCACAGGGACCAGAGCGAGAGAGAGCCAAATGTCAAATAGCCATAAAAGGAGAAAGATATGCCCATCACAATAAAAAGAGGTATGAATAGGCTGCCATTTCCTGTTTGACTAGCTGGAAAGGTCAAGAGCCGCTTAAAAAGACAGACCAAGACGTAAGAATAGGCTCACATGTAATAAACATTAGCAAATATGGCCACTACATCCAAACACCCGCTCCACACGCATGTCACACACACACACCTGTATGGAGACGCACGCACAGACACACACACAGACACAGCTGGATGGTTAAATGTCATTACGGCTGTCAGTTTGAGTGTGCAGCGGGGCGGCAAGCCATTTATTGAAGGGTGTTGACGCCAAAGTGTGTGGTGAAAGATGTCAATAGGCTTCAGCACATATCGCCATCCATCCAGTGCCGTATAAACAGGTGGAATACTGTGTAACAGGGCAGATAGTGTGTTCTCCTGTTCGAACATTGTGATAACTGAATTTTCTCTTACTGGGAGGACACTGAAAAGGAGCTTCAGGTTCTGTTGATATTTCGACGACTCAAATATGTTCCACTGATGCTAGAATCGGTGTTTGCTTCCCCTTTCGAGGATGAGTCCAACAGTCATACTGCCTCCTCAGGCTGCTTCTTATCTGTATGTGGCTGTGAATCCGCTTCAGTACAGCGGCTCTTAGGCTGCATCTGCTGAGACACACATTTTTCATTCATCCTATATTTAATCATGTAGTCTCATTGAGATCAAGATCACTTTTTCAAGAGAGACCGAGGAGAAAAACAACATTCATATAATTGACAAAGACAATATCCGATCCAATCAGCAATATCCAGGAATATGCACTATAAAAAGCAACAGTAAACATGATAGAAAATGTGAGATATCACTCCTTTAAAATCACTGAGGGGGACCAGAAATTCTAAATTCAATATGCTTTGCAGTCTGTTCCATTTATAAAGTGTATAGTGCCAGAAACCAGTGTTATCAAGTTGAGAATTTAAAACTAACCAGTGCTGTGATCTGGTACCATAATAATTACTGGATTTAACAGACAGTAGAGATGTGAGGTACAGATAGCTTCAAAAGCAGAGCCTTGTAGATTAATTTGATGTAATGCATTTCCTGTCTTGTAGATCAGCCAATATTCTGATACAAATCGCAATGGTGAGTCTGAAATTCATCTCCTGTAATAAAACTCAAGGCACTGTGGTAAACTGCATCCAGTGGCTTCAAAGTAGAAGGGCAGCATATGAATACACAATGTCTATATAATCAAATACAGACATGACTGTGGACTGTAAAGTGTTTTTTTAAACAAAAGATGGTTTTTACAAGTTGTTTTATCAAAAGAGAAGCATGCTCTGTTCCAATTTTTGTCTATCAACGTAGAAATCATGGTACATTTTTATTTCTTCTAAAAATGTCTAAAGTTGTAAAGTTCCTAAAATAAGCTGCTTCTGATCATGCTGGCCTGAGCTCTGCAGCTGCGCTCAGTGGGAGAGGTGGTGGGCAGCTGAACTGCAGTGAGGAGGTCAACCAGCTCTGTGGACTCATGAACCAGCCAGATGAACACTTCTCCAACTGCATCTCTACCTCAACCCAAAGCCACACACACACTCCTGTGTGAAGGACCTGCAGGCAACCTCAGGTTAACTGGAATAAATCCATCCATGTTCTTCCTTACACACTCTTTGTCAACATTCACACTGCAGGCCCTCATGCGAGTTGGTCAGTCCTTCCAAGGAAAAATAGTCTACATACACACACACACACACACACACACACACACACACACACACACACACACCGGTGAACTACCGTTCACTATATTGATACATAAAGGGACTGGTCTGTGACATTAGCCATGTATTTCAGGGGAATCTACTTTGCAATTCATGTTAAGTATAACTTGGATTTTAGATGTTAAAACATCAACATACAACAATCCAAGGTCCAATCCAAAGATATTCATAGTACATGACATTCAGAGAAAAAGTCAACTAATTAAAGAAAGCCGCTGATCTCTACAAAGACATGTGTGTTTTAGTGATGGACTAACAGCCACTGGGTCAAAGTAAAGTGGTATTTGGTTTTTTTTTTGAATACCATAATCTTTGTTTTATCCAGGTTGATGGATAATGGCCAGTTTTTACAGTAGTTCTCCAGCAGTGTCAGGTTTTGTTGTGAACCATGCTGTGTAGGAGATAAAACCAAATCACCTGCATACTACAGGAACTTGACTTCTTTTCTCTGCAGCTCTAGTCCTGGGCTTGGAGATTGATCAATAATAGTGGCTAATTTATGGACGTAAATGTTAAACAGGGTGGGAAGGTTGCAACCCTGATGGACTCCTCAGCCTAGGTTAAAGAAATCAGTTCTTTCATTTCTAATTTATTTTTCTTTGATTGTCAGAGTATTTGGATTTAATTAAATCATATACTTGCCACTTTGGAGAAGTTGGAAAAATAATCCATTGTGCCAAATTGAATCAAAAGGCTTTTCAGGTCTACAAAGCATGCAAATACAGTATCTTCCCTTGGTTTTGAGGTGGACATAATTATTAATAAGTGTATGAAGGGTGTTTAGCCCAGTGTGGCACAGATCTGAACCTTTGCAGGTTTAAAAAGATTGATTCATTTAAAGATTCTATGTGTATCAATACAGCTGATTAGTAGAGTAAAGGAGACTGCGGCTGGCTGGGTACAGCAGTGATGTATGTTTAGTTTTAGAATATATTTATTGCTGTTAATAGTAGTTTGAGTTTTTCAGTGTAACTTGGGTTCACAGATTTATGAAGTCGAGGAGCAGGAGTAGGAGAAAGAAGAAGTGTGTGTGTGTGTGTGTGTGTGTGTGTGCATGTGTGTGTGCGTGTGTGTGTGTGTGTGTGTGTGTGTGTGTGTGTGTTTTCTCTTTCAGAAACCTGTCCCACGTGTTCCTACCTGCGCTGACCTCAGCTGGCTGAAGTCCCATCTTTCCAACGTGCCTCTTTCTGTCCTGACCTTCATCACCGTGTCCCTCAACATCACCATGCTGCCTCTCTGTCTGTATTCCTAGAGCAGTTTATCCAGCTTGTTAAACTCTTCAATACAAGAACAACTCTCAGACCGGCAGATCGTTGTCATCAAATTTACTGAAACTGGAACAGAAGGTGACAAACTAGCCTATACATCAATAAAGATTCTCATAAAAACACTGTCTCATCTTTTTATAAACAAGCATTAATTAAATCAATTTACAATGAATTATTAATGTGCTAAGGAAAGTAACCAAATGGTAAGTATAACACATTACATTACACAATATATTGTTACTGCCTGATAACTAAGGTAACTAAGTATTGTAGAAGTAATATTAGTTTCTGGAAGGTTACAAAGTAAGTAATTACAGGTATCACAAAGGTAACCAGATATATAGGTAATTATCAACATCCTATGGTAAGTATGACTATAAATCATGGAAGGTATAAACGGTCAGTATAAATAGATCACTGTAACAGGTACATTGTAGCGGCTTAACCTAGCTGACGGAGAAAAATCAAAGACGAGCAGCAAAAATGTCTCAGATTAGGTTAATATGGCCAGGTCTTCTCCAGGTTCATCTGATACCCAACTCTGGTGGTCAGGACCGTCCCGTCAGTGCTTCCACCCCACCGGGTTAGTACTGGGGATACTCCCCGCCGCCGCCATCTGTCGGGTCTGTAACACACTACTTGGCACGGAGACTCGGCCCCGCCCACTTAGGAATTCCATTCACTTCCATTGGTCGTGTAATCAAAACAAGGATATTTTTCAGCCGCTCATTGGATGAATCAATTGTCTCTAGGAAACGATTTAAACCGACGAACGCTACTATTTTCGTATACGCACCCTTATTTGACAGTAAAAACTGAAGTTAGTCCTCTATTGCACACTCTATCTGTCAATCAATTTATCCCACCCCATTCAACAATTCAGTCTCGTCCAGTGATAAGAAGATAGCCGAGTATTTGAGAACTCAGTTCAATGAAATTGTATGAAGGAAGCTCCAGCTCTTAAAGAGTCCGTCCTTCCTTCCTTCCTTCCTTCCTTAAAATATAATACGAAAAAGAAAATGGAGCGTATTAATCAAGACGCAACTGACAATTCCGATTTGTCAAGAACATACTAAGTACGAATGTATGAATTAAATTATGAAAAAATATGAATAACAGAATTATGAGAGTATTCAAAATAACAGCAGTAGAACATGCTGAGATAAAGATAAAAGGTGAAAACATGTATATGAAAATATACAAAAGAAATATATGCAGAAAAATAAATATATGCATAAAAGAAATATTTGCAGTAAGAAATAACTGAAAAAAATCTTTTCATTATCTTTTGCAGAAACAAACACTGATAGGCCTAAAATAACTCCACCTATGACAAACAAGTTTGTCAGAGGTGGAGATACGTTGTGACATAAGTTTGTCACAACGTATTTTTAGTAAATGTAGATGAAAGTCTTCTCACAGCAACATTTTCCATTAGATATGTCCTTATTTTTGTTATCAAATTCGGGTCAATGGAAACCTTATTGTGTCAAATGAATTATGGTAATGTTCTATTGCACCTATGTGCTCTATTCTCCCTTTCAAAATTATGCATATCATTATTAAATCACCCACACATTTGTGCTTTTGCTGCATACATTTTTAGTTTACCTTTCTATTACCATTCATTCAGTTCAAAAGCTCCGAAACTGGACCAAATACAAACACACAACAGATAATTACTTCTTGTAAAAGGGACAACTGTTTTTTTCTAGCAGTAGAAAGTGTTACCAGTGACACAACTGATTTCACATCAATGTATTAATAAGAAATGGTAGTAGGCCATGTGATTTATTTCTATCTATTAGTCCAATGAACTAAAGAGAAGCCACTGAAACACAAATCCAAGTGATCAACTTTAGTGAGTTCATGAAATCAGCAGAAAACAATCAAGAGTCCTGTACTGGATTGATGTGCTGGTGTGAGCCATCATGGCTCAACTCTATTGATTTCTTGTGCTGTTGTCAACAGTGTTGACGGTGCTTTGGCCTCGTTCCTACAAATGTCTGGAGCTCTATGGGAGGGATGAGACTGACACCATCCTCCCAAAACAAACATCATCATTTTATCATCATTAATAGTCAAACTATCATTTATGAACAGTTAAGTAGCTGTTAATGAATATTAATTTCATACAATGAATTTGTATTTCTATTTTCCTTTGCATTGAGAATTGAGAATTTTCTCAATCCATAGAAGACCATGTAATCCTTCTATTGAAGTGAAAACATGAAAATCACTGGACTTAGCGGTTTTATACAGGAATAGCAGTAGTAGTAATAGGATACAACAGAAAGAATAGAATATTAACATAAAAATAGAATATAAATATATCAAATTGGGGTAATATCAGCTTTCTAGGTCACATCAGTAGGCTATTTCCACTTTTCCATTTACTTGCATTGATAATATAAGTTCTATTTTTACTTAGTTAACCTTTATTTGTCCAGTGTTGGTTGTGCTGAATTGAAAAGTGTCTCTGCTAAAGGGCGACCTGCATAATGCATCTCAGTGGAATTCCACTGGGGAGGGTCTAATAGCAGCAAACAGCAAACACAACAAATGAGGAGTAAAACGCCACCTCCCCCCTAGCAGCACATCCACACCTCCCTAATTTGACACGGATGTCGCAGACAAACTTCTCTGCTCCCCTGTTCACCCTTTAGCCAAATCAAAAAGTTCCACATCATTAGCAGCTGAAGGTTGCTATACTGTTAATGAGAGGCCCAATTAGCCTCTCCTAGAGATGGAGGAAAAGAGAGAGAGGAAGAGCGGAAGAGAGAGAGACAGAGAGAGACAGGGAGAGCGAGAGCCTCGTAGGAATAGGTTCCCTCCTACACAAAATGCAAAATCACCTTGTTGAACCATTGCCAAGTTTGCACAGACCAAGAGAAAGCTGGAGAGAGAGGAGGTTGAGGGAGAGAAGGGGCAAGGAGAGGACAAGGATAACAGAATAGAATAGAACAGAATTCACAAAACAAGTTGCACACGTGTAGCAAGACCTGCTGTGGTAACATTCAACCTGGTTGAACTAAAAGTGTAAGAGTAAAAAATAAAATAAAATCACCAATAATAGCTCGAGCATTACAACTTAAATAACATTGCTGCTAACATACACTTAGCAAGGCCTACTATGCTAACGTTACATCCTCAACAAAGGTGTAAACCTTTGCAATGTAATATGATGTAAAATGACATGACCTAGCTTATCAGGAAATCAGACAACAGGTTTGTTCAACAAGGACCAAATGAAAATACTACAGGCTCTTAGACACATCAGCACATGGAGATGTTGGCACTTCTGACAGGCATAAAAAACTGATTGAGTTACCAGCACAGACACTTAATCAGCAGTGACTGACATGATTTCAACATTAATGATGGTGCTGTGCAAATCTTGTAAATCACGTCTTCACATTCATATTTCATAGAAGCATCTGCTTGACTGATCATAGCTGTTGGTTCACACCAGTTGGCGCTTTGATAAGTTCAGTGGAACGCGCACAACCTGAGCAAAAGCTTCTGCAGGCATCGTGGTGGATGGAAGAATAGTCAGAAACACACACTAACAGGAAAACACACACACACACACACACACACACACACACACACACACTTCAATAATTACAGAATGGAACAGCGAGAAAAGGATGAGAGCACCATGTGTGTCTTTAAGTTCTAATTATACCAGCATCTCTAGAGCATTTCTCTCTCTCTCTCTCTCTCTCTCGCTCTCTCTCTCTCTCTCTCTCTCTCTCTCTCTCTCTCTCTCTTTCTTTTGCTCTTTCGATCTGCCACCCCTCACTGTCAGTCTGGCTGGCTGTCTCTCTCTCTTTCTCAAGGTTATGCAACACGAGTCTGTAATAAATTGAAAGCTCCCTGGAGAGACTAAGTGCATCTGAAGAAGGGACAAGACCCTCTACTGCGCGCACACACACACATGCGTGCACACACACACACACACGCACACACTCACACAATAGGCATGTGCAAATGAAGACCAAATTACTGGACGCTGAATGAACACCATGCCTCTCTTTGTGTACGAGGAAATGCAACACTATGCACTTTATTGCAAATCCATTAGCTAATGCAGAAACGCAAACGCAGTCAGACACACACGCATACACACAGCAAACAGAGACATGCATCAATACGTAGCCTTGCACCAGTCACACATACAGACAGGCAGGCACACACACACACACACACACTGTCAGGCAAGCATGCTGACAAACAGACTTGTGGTGTTGTGTCTGTGATGAAGAGGGCAGTGATGAAGTGCTTCCAGCCCAAGAGCATCAGAACAAGACTTATTGGCATCTGCCTGCCTGTCTGACACACACACACACACACACACACACACACACACACACACACAGGGCAACAAAACAGTAACAACCTTGCAGCTTGTCTACCGTGCATGAATAACCAAAAGAATGAAAAAATTCAGGTACTTTTGGTGAATAACTGACCAAGCTTTAATTTTAACACATTCGTCAGGGTTACAGGATTGCATGCATAGTCAACGAGAAATATATATGGCATCCAACATGGCCAACACTTTGTTTTTTAATATCAAAGCTTCGTCAGTCATTCTCCAACAGTAGCTGATATTTTTCATTCTTTTGACACACACAGTTATTCCAGTAAGAAGGCTCACCAAAGCACACATTGGTGTCGTTTATATACAGCAGGTGGGCTGCAGGAGCAATGGCAGCATTTTCCGCCCACATTGTACATTTACCAGTTTCCCATGTTGGACGAAACATATACACTTTTAACCGCATGCAGTATATGTAATACTTACATTGTACTCCTTTCTCTTCTCCCCAGCTTCACTTCTCAGAACGCAAAAAGAATGTAGAGGCGGTGTGAATGCATGCAAGGTCAATGGAAGGAGGTAAACATAGTGAGATGAATGCAACTTCGCTCTAGGTTGCGACAAGTGAGGTGACGAGGTGTTCAGTTTAAATTTTTGACCAAAAAGTTTATAAAAGCTAGATTCCACAAAGAAGACAATGGCGGTGCTGCTGTGGAGCCTGGTGCAAAAAGACTGAAATGTAGCATAATAGAAGTTTCAGATCCACTGATCTACACTGTTTCATCAAGAAACATGTCACCAAAAACCACTAATCATTATGGCTGATATAGAAAGATGTCACCAAAACCATTGATTATAATGGCTGGACTACAGAAAGATGTCAACCAAACCCCTAATCATAATGGCTAGGAAGTTAGCCTGCTGATTTTGTTAAAGGCAAACCATCAAACTGGTATAGAGAGGAGAAATCCCTCCCATCCCTCCTTCAGAACGAAGAAGAGAAAGTATTGAGTGAAGACGGCATGAATGAGAGAAAAGGGAGCGAGAGAACGAAAGCGAGAGACGAGCACCATTATTTTACACCCCTGGGTCAATGTCAGAGGGAGCTGCTGGCAAATTAAAATCTTTTCTCTTTCTCTCACCCTCCCTTGCTCCCCTCATCTATCTTTCTCTTCACATCATGCTCCCCGCCCTCCATCTTCTAAATCCTCCTCCCCCCCCTCTCTGCTCATCTCTATTCTCTCTCTATCTCTTTATTAACACTCTACTTTTAGTCTGCCCACGTGTTCCCCTGCCCTCCTGTTTTAATTCACCCCTCTTTCTCTGCGCCGCTCCTCTCTAAAAATATCTCTTTCACACTACTTCCATTTCTTTTCTCTTTTTATCACCCTCTTCTGTCATACCTCCCAGCTCTCTGTTTATCAGCTTCCCTCTCTCTCTCTCCCTCTCTCTCTCTCTCTCTCTCTCTTTTCTCCCTGAAAGCTTGTCTGAAGCAGAGCAAATCTTCAAGGCACTGCAGACCTCTCTCTCTCCATCAACCCCTTCCCTCCCTCTCTTTCTTCATCCCTGTCTTTCTCTCAGACTCATCAAATCAGCGGCGAGAGAGAGAGAGATCAGAGGAGATGTGCGATGGGAGGATGGGTGACTGTGAGGTGAGGAGACAGATAAAGGGTGGGGGTGAACAGAGGGAGAGAGAGCGAGAGAAAAAGGGAGAAGTATGGAGGGGAGAGAGGGAGAAGACATGGGAAAACAATAGACAGAGCACAAGTACAGTATGTGGACAAAATAGCTGAAACACCACATGAAAAATAATTCTAAATATCTAAATCATCAAGTATCTAAATCATAATCCTTACGGCAACCGCACAGGTGAATCATATTAAGTTGATTATCAATTAGCAGTATGTGTCAGCTTTAAAAAGGTCAGACAATCACCGCTTTTGTATGTGAGCTTTCAAAGCAACATGCAGCAACTAACAGAGATCCAATGAGGCCAAATAGAAGATTGCAGATTCATCAGTCAAAAAACTGCAAAATTGTTGAATGTGACAAAGGGAACAGTCTGGAACACTGTGTTTTTCAAACGCAAACAAACTGCATCAGCAAAGAGGAACAGTGGTCACAAGTTGAAGCTCACCAACAGGGATAGATGGAAACTTAACAGGATAGCTGCTACATCACAAAACAGCTTCAAAAAAAAAGAGGTGAATCAACCTGTGTGTGTGTGTGTGTGTGTGTGCACTTGTAAATACCACTTCAGGGGGTCTGAGCGGTGGGAGCCCACCAACAGTGGGGGGCCCAAGACCGACGCGGGGCCCTAAAACGCGGGCCCCAGATCGATTTCAATCAAAATGGCCTCAGGAGCTCCCACTGATGCCCCTCTTGCTTTTTTATTGCATGTCCCACATGGTCACAAAAACTTGAAATGTGTGTGCTCACTAGCGCCCCTGGAGCCCGTAAGGTGGCGTAGCACCCCCCACACACACCGGAAGTGTGTGCATACACTTAAGTACTTTGGTGGTGACGTACTTCCGGTTTGGGGCCGGGAGTAGGATTTGCCGCGAATCCAAGAGAAGAAGAGGAAGAAGAAGAAGAAAAAGACTTATATGTGATGGTAAGCTGAGTGTTAAGTTGAATCTGTAAATATTGAACCACATTTACCGTGACAAAATGATATATGCATGGTTTTTTGGTTTATAGTTTGTATCGTTTATATTAGAGACGTAAATTAGGCTACTTTATTACAATAACAATTAGCTACTAACTTTAGGCTAGGCTACTTAGCTACTTGTGGTTAGCTCTAATGCTACCTGCGGGCTAAAAGGCCATTACTTTAACCTAGACCTACGTTACCGCAGCTGCTCTGCTGGCAGTACGTCACCTGGATGAGAGAGAAGAAAAAGACTTATATGTGATGGTAAGCTGAGTGTTAAGTTGAATCTGTAAATATTGAACCACATTTACCGTGACAAAATGATATATGCATGGTTTTTTGGTTTATAGTTTGTATCGTTTATATTAGAGACGTAAATTAGGCTACTTTATTACAATAACAATTAGCTACTAACTTTAGGCTAGGCTACTTAGCTACTTGTGGTTAGCTCTAATGCTACCTGCGGGCTAAAAGGCCATTACTTTAACCTAGACCTACGTTACCGCAGCTGCTCTGCTGGCAGTACGTCACCTGGATGAGAGAGAGGGGGTAACGGGGGAGTGATGCAGCTAATTGTTTGTGAAGCCGGGTCATTAAAACTGGAGTCGGCAGTGTTGGAGAGCTGTCAATATTCAAAGTTTGGGATTTCATAGCACAAAGTGTACTGAATTAATGAACTTCTTCCCGGATATCCTCCAAATTAAAACCCCCACTATACGGAGATTACCATTAACCTTAGTTTGAAACAGGATGTTGATTTAAAGCCTGCAGGTAACTTGATCTCCCTTTCCGGTCGCGACCTTCCACTCTATTCAATTAACAAGCTTCAATAACACTTTAACGGCATTCCGTGTAACTTAAGCAAGATAATCTTTATTTAAAACCACCCTAGAAAGTGAATGTGGCAGCGAGACAGTGCAGAAAAGGCAGGTAGGGTTAATTAACCCAGTAGCTGCTAACGCCAAACAACCATATGGGGAGAGGAGGAGGCGGCGGCCGGTCTGGCTCTTTAACCGAAGGTAGGTGTTTTCACAGGCTGGCCGGGTTAGCCGTCCGGGGTGTGGGGTGTGTGGGGGGGTGAAAGTCAGTGGAGCTGGGTCATAGCGGAGCGTTTGTACGGGGGGATTGTTGTTGTTGATCCGACTCGCGTCAGGAGGAAATAAACCAAGTCGACAACCAGCGTCGTAGTGTTAACTCGGACCGGGGCTTCAGATATTGTTGACATGAATGAAACAACGCTGGCTCTAGCCTCCTTCGTAGTACAGGTGTGATCACTGCTAGTCTGGCAGGCCGGGTTAGCCGGGCTGGGGTGTGTGCATGTGGGGGTGAAAGTCAGTGGAGTTGGATCAGAGCGCAGCGTTTATACGGAGGGATCACGCTGAGCAGCTTACTTTTCTCTCTCTCTCTCTCTCTGAGCATCTTCACCTGACGGAATCAGCTGTTGATGTTGCTGCTGTTGTTGTTGTTGTTGTTATTGCTGCATTCGCCTCGTCAGGAGGAAACCGGACCGGGGCTTAAGATATTGTTGACATGAACACAAAGCTGGCTCGAGCCGCCTCATCTCGTCTCCCGCACGAGACACGGTGATAAAAGAATGATAGCAAACTACAGGTACTGCGGATTTCTCAGGTCCCCCACCTGTTTGATTCAGAGGATGATGAATGAACGGGGTATATGTGGGGAAAAAAATCTCCACTTGAAGCGGCAGCTTTATATCACGCACTGGGCCGATTTTATATTAGGCTTTTATTTTATTAGACTACATAAACTGCAAACTGTCTCAGTGGCTGCTTAGTTTAGTCTGACCTGCTGTTGCTGGTAATATTTTGCAGCTGGTCTTGAACTAGTCTGAACATGCACAATATTAACTTATCTCTGATCATTTTGTGCAGATGTATTTTTTTTGTCTGTCAACAATAGCTTACTGAACAATTCTCTTATGGTGAATGTGGAGTAACGATTAAAAAATGTTTTCCCAGGGCCATCATGTCCAGGAGAAGAAGGATCAGGCCTGCAGATGATGCAAAAACACATATCCTGTCTGGCACTGACAAGCCTGGCCTTTTAGCAAGACATATCAACAGTGACAAAGGTAAGTGGCAGTAGTTTCCTTGACACAACTTATGCATTTCAAAAGCAAACCCATAAAGTGCATACAAAGGACAGTTTAGGGTTCAGGTTATACATATGTGGCTTTTTTGCTTTTGACAGAGAATTTCAATCAGACAGACTGATAGAAATTAGTGTGATATTTTACAGTCCAGGCAAGACAGTGTGCTTTGTTAAAATATTCTACTGAAGTGTCCTGTGAAGTAAACATTAAACATTCGCCGGCCGGCTCTAGATACTTTGAGACATTGCCTGAATTGTTGTTTACCAAGTTGAAAAACCACAACCTGAACTTCTATATCTGAACGTCTCTGAGCTTACCCAACTGTGTAACGGCTCTGACCGGAAGTGACATTTCCTTGGTTGCCAACTCAGTGTAGGTTATATGTGACTGACTGTGATATTCACTGTACTTGCATATCAATGCATACAATAGGGACCTCTTTTAAGAAACTAAAATAACTCTTATTGCTGTCGCCATCAAACTGGGGAAGTGCTGAGCATTGTCTGCAGGCACATTGACTAGACAGCACACAAACCCACTTCACAACAAACTGTAACATGCCTTTACTTTATTATATTCTTGTAGGAAGAGGAGTGTTTGCCACAAACCCCATTGAACCAGGGGACTTTGTCTTGGAGTACAGGGGAAAACTCCTCACACAGGAAGAATGCCAGTCACGATGTTACTCGGACATTGAAAGCACATTCCTCTTTGACTTTGAGTGGCAGAACTGTCACTTTTGGTAAGCATGTAAAGATAGATGTTTTGTATAGATGTATAGCCGCTAGATAAATGAACCCTTGAACAAACTTTTAATAGATGATGAATGAACTAAAGTGCAAATACTCTTGGAAAATTCATTAAAACATATTTCTTCCAATGAAACTATTTAAGATTAAAACACTACTATGATCTTTCTTATACTTTTCAGCCTTGATGCATCTGAAGAAGATGAATCTCTTGGAAGATTAGTCAATGACAGTCACAAAAATCCAAACTGTGTCATGAAAAAAATCATAGTTAACAACAAGCCACATTTGTGCCTATTCGCGATGAAGAAAATAGAAATAGGATCTGAAATTGAGTACAACTATGGTGATTCAAAATGGCCATGGCGCAGCAAGGTGAGTTGGTTGGATTAAGCATGGAGCTTTTTTTTTAAATATTTAAGTGTAAAAAATGTGTGTATTTCTCCGATATTAATCATGTTTTCAGTATTATTCTGAGTATATAAGGAAATGCATGTGATGTTTGACCTGTGTGATGTAATTTAACATCACTAATTGTTAAATTGAATTTCAGGTGGCGGACCCTCAGACTCCTGCAGCAGCAGTAGAGACAGAGACCTGTCCTGTAACCCAGATGTTCCACGAGGAATCAAAGCCAGATGAGACTAACACACAGGTAAAAAAGACATTGTAGACAGTCATCACAACTACTCTGTGGTGACTAGCTTGTGATGCTGTTCTGTCACAAAAATTGGCCAGATGTGAGTGATTCAGGTTCACGTACTGTGCTGAATGTGGCGCTGTGTCCCTCACTGCCTAGCAAGCTGCATGCACAGACCAGAAGACTTGATTCACGTTCAGTAACCGTACTGCTAAACTTATCACATCTGTGTAGCATCATGTTAAGTGAATGTACTGTGCACACAAGACTCATGTTCACCATGTAGTAATATTTGCTGGTTCTCCCACAAATGTCTGTGTACTGATATGTGGACGCACCGTCCCTCTTTTTTTTCTCTTTTTTTGCAATCATGTCCCTCATTAAGTGCAGTGAACGTGTTACAGAGTGTATCTGAACCTCAGGGCTGAATCATGACCTAGTGATGGATTGTTTGTCGGTGTATCAGTTCAGGAAGTTAGAGAATAATGCTCTTTGCAGTCAGGGCTCCATAAGCACAGAGTGATTCAGTGAACAAATCTTTTGAACGACTCATTTTAATGGACTGATTCTACTGATTCAGTACAGTCAAACGAACTGCTGATCCCATCACTACGGTGACTAGTATATGATATTGTTCTGTTACCAACATGGGCCAATGTTCACTTTGTTTTAATGCAGTCATGAATGGTGTGATAGCCAGTTAGTGTCACACAGGTTTCCAGTCATGTCCTTATGTTTGAGAATCTATTTTACTTTTAGGTAACATTGTTAGCTGTGAATGTCTCCACATACAGCTATGACTTCATTCAGCTCTAAGTGTCTTCTTGTCTGGCATCTAAATTTCAGGTGGCGGACCCTCAGACTCCTGCAGCAGCAGTAGAGACAGAGACCTGTCCTGTAACCCAGATGTTCCACGAGGAATCAAAGCCAGATGAGACTAACACACAGGTAAAAAATACATTGTAGACAGTCATCACAACTACTCTGTGGTGACTAGCTTGTGATGCTGTTCTGTCAACAAAATTGGCCAGATGTGAGTGATTCAGGTTCACGTACTGTGCTGAATGTGGCGCTGTGTCCCTCACTGCCTAGCAAGCTGCATGCACAGACCAGAAGACTTGATTCACGTTCAGTAACCGTACTGCTAAACTTATCACATCTGTGTAGCATCATGTTAAGTGAATGTACTGTGCACACAAGACTCATGTTCACCATGTAGTAATATTTGCTGGTTCTCCCACAAATGTCTGTGTACTGATATGTGGACGCACCGTCCCTCTTTTTTTTTTTTAAAGACATATTTAAGTGTCAAAAATGAAAAAGAGACTCTCCACACACTTAGATCGATGCAGTTTCACTTTATTAAAAGCTAAGCTTTCGGTCTCACATGACCTTCATCAGAGCATACACTGAGACAATGGGCAGGCAGGTAGAAAAAGACACACACTCCTAATTTCATCAGTGATACACCTGTGTGCACCCTGGTGGTGGAAGCTCCACCTCTTGGGAAATGTAGTTCTGGGGCATACAAATGGCAGCCATCTCATAGGGTCAAAGCACAGGGTGAAGCACAGTCAATTTGTTACTTTGAACAATCAAAGAGAAACACAAATACAATCATGAAACATCTCCTGATTAAATAACACACTCAAAACAGGAAAAATTGGCTCTGGGAGGTGTTGACCTTCATCAACAGAGATACCCAAATAGAAAAGAAGAGAGAAAACCAGTACATTAAATTGAATGAAGAGCTATGAATGGGTATCAGGCAAAAAAACATCATAAACCATAGTCTCTATATTCTAAATGAATGTCTAGGATTATAACAAAACATGCATATCGAAATCCTCATTCAGGCCCATTGGTTGAAGTGTGTCTAGAGTATCTATCAGAATAGCTCCCGTTGGCATAATCTTCTGTCAACATCTCCTCCTATTGACAATACAATGTACTCAATGCCCTGAAATCGCAGAGAGGAGATAGGATGTCAGAATTCACTAATGTGGCGAGCTACAGGGTAGTTCACATCATTGCGTCTGATGGAGCTCTTGTGCTCGCTGATCCTCTGTTTTAGACTGCGTGTAGTTTTACCTATGTAGGTCTTATCACAGGGGCATTTTAATAAATAGATCACAAAAGTTTTCCTGTAAGAGGCTTTATCACATGCAGTACAGAAAATGTGATCTATTTATTAAAATGCCCATTGCACATTGTATTATCAAGAGGAGGAGATGTGGACAGAAGATTATGCCAACGGGAGCTATTCTGATAGATACTCTAGACACACTTCAACCAATGGGCCTGAATGAGGATTTCGATATGCATGTTTTGTTATAATCCTAGACATTCATTTAGAATATAGAGACTATGGTTTATGATGGTTTTTTGCCTGATACCCATTCATAGCTCTTCATTCAATTTAATGTACTGGTTTTCTCTCTTCTTTTCTATTTGGGTATCTCTGTTGATGAAGGTCAACACCTCCCAGAGCCAATTTTTCCTGTTTTGAGTGTGTTTAATCAGGAGATGTTTCATGATTGTATTTGTGTTTCTCTTTGATTGTTCAAAGTAACAAATTGACTGTGCTTCACCCTGTGCTTTGACCCTATGAGATGGCTGCCATTTGTATGCCCCAGAACTACATTTCCCAAGAGGTGGAGCTTCCACCACCAGGGTGCACACAGGTGTATCACTGATGAAATTAGGAGTGTGTGTCTTTTTCTACCTGCCTGCCCATTGTCTCAGTGTATGCTCTGATGAAGGTCATGTGAGACCGAAAGCTTAGCTTTTAATAAAGTGAAACTGCATCGATCTAAGTGTGTGGAGAGTCTCTTTTTCATTTTTGACATTGTTTATGTCTCCAGCACCTTAGCTAAGAACCAGCCGGGTGAAGCGGCAGCCCTCTTTTTGCAGACATATTTAAGTGTAAAAAATGTTCGTATTTCTCCAATATTAATCATGTTTCCAGTATTATTCTGAGTGTATCTAAGGAAATGCATGTGATGTTTGATATGTGTGATGTGGTTTAACATGACTAATTGTTTAATTGAATTTTAGGTGGCCGACCCTCAGACTCCTGCAGCAGCAGTAGAGACAGAGACCTGTCCTGTAACCCAGATGTTCCACGAGGAATCAAAGCCAGATGAGACTAACACACAGGTAAAAAAAAAAGACATTGTAGACAGTCATCACAACTAATCTGTGGTGACTAGCATGTGATGCTGTTCTGTCACCAAAATGGGCCAATGTCCACTTTGCTTTGATGCAGTCATTATTACTTGTTAGGTGGTATGATAACAGCCAGCTAATGTCACACATTTCAAGTCATGTCCTTGTGGGGTCATTTCATGTCACAAACACTCTTGATGGGGGAGGGGAACATAACACACTTGTATGTTTCTAGTCTCACCCATATGGGGCCCCTCCGTTTGGTTCTCACTGTTGGTGTTTTTATGTTCCTGTGACAACAACTGGCATTATCTTAAGTTTGATTTTAACAGTCATAATTGTACACTCTGTGAGCTGTTGCGTGTCTTAAAGTGATATTTCAAATGTGAGGCACTGCAAATCTTTGTAATGGCTCATAAGAGTTGCTGATACCTCAGAAAAACGATGCTGTAGTCAGAAAGACTAAGCCAAAATGGGCCATCAATGTTCATATTGCTTTAAAGTAGTCGTTATTACTCATTGGATGGTATGATAACAGCCAGCTAATGTCACACATTTCAAGTCATGTCCTTGTGGGGTCATTTCATGTCACAAACACTCTTGATGGGCGAGGGGAACTTAACACACTTGTATGTTTCTAGTCTCACCCATATGGGGCCCCTCCGTTTGGTTCTCACTGTTGGTGTTTTTATGTTCCTGTGACAACAACTGGCATTATGTTAAGTTTGATTTTAACAGTCATAATTGTACACTCTGTGAGCTGTTGCGTGTCTTAAAGTTATATTTCAAATGTGAGGCACTGCAAATCTTTGTAATGGCTCATAAGAGTTGCTGATACCTCAGAAAAACGATGCTGTAGTCAGAAAGACTAAGCCAAAATGGGCCATCAATGTTCATATTGCTTTAAAGTAGTCGTTATTACTCATTGGATGGTATGATAACAGCCAGCTAATGTCACACATTTCAAGTCATGTCCTTGTGGGGTCATTTCATGTCACAAACACTCTTGATGGGCGAGGGGAACTTAACACACTTGTATGTTTCTAGTCTCACCCATATGGGGCCCCTCCGTTTGGTTCTCACTGTTGGTGTTTTTATGTTCCTGTGACAACAACTGGCATTATGTTAAGTTTGATTTTAACAGTCATAATTGTACACTGTGTGAGCTGTTGCGTGTCTTAAAGTTATATTTCAAATGTGAGGCACTGCAAATCTTTGTAATGGCTCATAAGAGTTGCTGATACCTCAGAAAAACGATGCTGTAGTCAGAAAGACTAAGCCAAAATGGGCCATCAATGTTCATATTGCTTTAAAGTAGTCGTTATTACTCATTGGATGGTATGATAACAGCCAGCTAATGTCACACATTTCAAGTCATGTCCTTGTGGGGTCATTTCATGTCACAAACACTCTTGATGGGCGAGGGGAACTTAACACACTTGTATGTTTCTAGTCTCACCCATATGGGGCCCCTCCGTTTGGTTCTCACTGTTGGTGTTTTTATGTTCCTGTGACAACACCTGGCATTATCTCAACGTTGATTTTAACAGTCATAATTGTACACTGTGTGAGCTCTTGCGTGTTTTAAAGTGATATTTCAAATGTGAGGCACTGCAAATCTTTGTAACGGCTCATAAGAGTTGCTGATATCTCAGAAAAACGATGCTGTGACCTCAGTCTTATAGTTCTGTGCTGTTTGAGAATCTGTTTTACTTTTAGGTAACATTGTTAGCTGTGAATGTCTCCACATACAGCTATGACTTCATTCAGCTCTAAGTGTCTTCTTGTCTGGCATCTAAATTTCAGGTGGTGGACCCTCAGACTCCTGCAGCAGCAGTAGAGACAGAGACCTGTCCTGTAACCCAGATGTTCCACGAGGAATCAAAGCCAGATGAGACTAACACACAGGTAAAAAAAAAAGACATTGTAGACAGTCATCACAACTAATCTGTGGTGACTAGCATGTGATGCTGTTCTGTCACCAAAATGGCCAATGTCCACTTTGCTTTGATGCAGTCATTATTACTTGTTAGGTGGTATGATAACAGCCAGCTAATGTCACACATTTCAAGTCATGTCCTTGTGGGGTCATTTCATGTCACAAACACTCTTGATGGGGGAGGGGAACATAACACACTTGTATGTTTCTAGTCTCACCCATATGGGGCCCCTCCGTTTGGTTCTCACTGTTGGTGTTTTTATGTTCCTGTGACAACAACTGGCATTATCTTAAGTTTGATTTTAACAGTCATAATTGTACACTGTGTGAGCTGTTGCGTGTCTTAAAGTGATATTTCAAATGTGAGGCACTGCAAATCTTTGTAATGGCTCATAAGAGTTGCTGATACCTCAGAAAAACGATGCTGTAGTCAGAAAGACTAAGCCAAAATGGGCCATCAATGTTCATATTGCTTTAAAGTAGTCGTTATTACTCATTGGATGGTATGATAACAGCCAGCTAATGTCACACATTTCAAGTCATGTCCTTGTGGGGTCATTTCATGTCACAAACACTCTTGATGGGCGAGGGGAACTTAACACACTTGTATGTTTCTAGTCTCACCCATATGGGGCCCCTCCGTTTGGTTCTCACTGTTGGTGTTTTTATGTTCCTGTGACAACACCTGGCATTATCTCAACGTTGATTTTAACAGTCATAATTGTACACTGTGTGAGCTCTTGCGTGTTTTAAAGTGATATTTCAAATGTGAGGCACTGCAAATCTTTGTAATGGCTCATAAGAGTTGCTGATATCTCAGAAAAACGATGCTGTGACCTCAGTCTTATAGTTCTGTGCCGTTTGAGAATCTATTTTACTTTTAGGTAACATTGTTAGCTATGAATGTCTCCACATACAGCTATGACTTCATTCAGCTCTAAGTGTCTTCTTGTCTGGCATCTAAATTTCAGGTGGTGGACCCTCAGACTCCTGCAGCAGCAGTAGAGACGGAGACCTGTCCTGTAACCCAGATGTTCCACGAGGAATCAAAGCCAGATGAGACTAACACACAGGTAAAAAAAAAAAAGACATTGTAGACAGTCATCACAACTAATCTGTGGTGACTAGCTTGTGATGCTGTTCGGTCACCAAAATGGGCCAATGTCCACTTTGCTTTTTATGTTCCTTTGGCATCACTTGGCATTATCTCAACTTTGATTTTAACAGTCATAATTGTACACTGTGTGAGCTGTTGCGTGTTTTAAAGTGATATTTCAAATGTGAGACAGTTGGCAGATTGGCAGATTCCACCTGTCTGTTAAAGTTAACAGACTGTTAACTGTTAAAGTTAACAGATTTTCCTGTTTTTCATATTTAGGTTTTTCAAGCCCAAAGGTTTTCGCTCGTTGCTTATTCAGATAGTGATGAAACTGATGAGGACTGTATGGAGAACAAAACGTCCACTCCACACCGTGATGGAAGGAAGAAAACAGATGACATTTTGGTATGCCATTCATGAAATCCATTCATTTTTTAGTCAAGTAATTGTATAAACCTTGCTGTTATTGGTTTTATGTGCATTTGTGGATGAATATATGCACGTCTTGACATACCTTTTGTTTTTTCAGATGGATAGTGGGCCGGATGTGTCTGATCATTTGTATGATACCGATGAATCTATTGTGGAAGACACCTGTGATAAGGCTTCTCCAAACCATTCCAACGAGCAATCAGATGATGAACTTGTTCCACCACTGAGACGCACAAAAAGCATTCTGGTGAGGTCTTAAAAGTTATGAGTAAGTTACAGTATGGGTACTTTTAGTTGATGAGCCCTTTTCCCCAATTTCGTTGTTGTGGAAATGACAATAAATGTATCCGTCGATCCGTCTGCCTGTCCATCCATCTGCCATTTGTTTTTCTACCGTGTCAACAAAAAGGGAAAATAATCTCCATGTCTTCCTCTTTGCAGATGGATAGAGTATATGATTTTGCTGGCTGTCTCTACGACTCAAGTGATGACAGCACACAAGGCACTTTCATTTCCGAGCCTAAAAGGAATTCACAGAGGCCAAGAAGAATCTCTTGCCATCCCGTAAGCCTTTTTTTGATTCTTTTATGTGTTTTCATGACTGTGAACATGTCTGGTATTCTTGCTAGTGGACCTGATACTGACTCAATTTTATTGTATATATATATATGACATATTTAGATTGTTTTGAAGGTTTTTACTAGGGATGGGCATGATTACTTAGGTGAGAGAAAGATAGAGAGAGAAAGAGAGAGAAAACTGACATAAGCTTGTGGTGTGAGGACAGGGAATGAACTTCATTTTGCGGGCAATGTCTCATTTTTTGTATGAACAATTGAACATGAAGTTGCTGTTTCACCAGCTGTAGGCTGTGTCCTCTCACTTGTTATAATTTTAGCCACTGGTGTTATGCCGTCTTCTGCCTGCTAACACATGCAATATCTTCTTGTCTGCCTGGAAACACTGGCGAAACCACTGTTAACAGTCAGACAAGGACCTAACAGATTTAATTTTATGGTAAAAAAAAATGCCAGTATTTGTTCATTATGTAATGTGATTAATTGAATATAAAAGGAAATGGAAGCGCCATTCCCAGTTTTTAGTCAAATGTTTTGTCCAACATAAATTAACAGTATGTGTTTTCATTCATAAATTTATTTACACATTCAAAG
Organism: Centroberyx gerrardi; assembly: GCF_048128805.1. Taxonomy (NCBI): domain Eukaryota; kingdom Metazoa; phylum Chordata; class Actinopteri; order Beryciformes; family Berycidae; genus Centroberyx; species Centroberyx gerrardi. Next base: position 23,470,444 of record NC_136006.1, on the reverse strand, counting down.
TATACTCAGATTTTTGATACTTAATGTTTCAAAATGAGTGATTGACACATGATTTTGTTGTTGTTGTTTTTGAAAGATTCAGATGAACGTTGTGGAATCAGATGACTCAGACATAGATAGTCAAGATGAGTACATTCCATGTCCCATTGACGAAAGCACAGAGAGTGATAGCAGTTTGGAATTAACCCTGGAAGATGGAAAAAAGAAAAAATCAGCATATAGTAGAAGAACATCTTCCAGTCAGAGCAAGTTTAAGCCCAGGGACAGTGGAAGTGAGTCCTCAAATCAGAGAAGAAGCAAGGCATCCAGTCAGAGCAAGTTTAAGCCCAGGGAGAGTGGAAGTGGGTCATCAAGTCAGAGAAACAAGTTTTCTGGTCAGAACACAAGTGAGTCTTCCAGTCAGAGCTCGCTTGAGCTTAGCCAGAAGAGAACCTTTGAAAGATGTCAAGCCCCCACACAAAAATTTCCAAATCGCAGAGCTGATGGGAATGAAAAGAAAATAGTGTCAACATATTCACAAAAGGATGCGAGTGTTTCAGTGCCCCTGGAAGAAGAACAGTCCATCTATGTCAGTCCAGTTTTAAAGAAGGGGAATGGATCCAGAAGCTATAATAAGAAACATTTCTGCTTTTATTGCAGAAAGTTTGTCCAGAAAATGTCAAGACACTTGTGGCGTAAGCACCAAGATGAAACAGAGGTTGCAAAAGCACGGAGCTTGCCAAAGAACTCAAAAGAACGAAGACTGCAGTTAGACTATATACGAAATAAAGGCAACTTTGAGCACAACAGTGATGTTCTGGAGACACGAAAAGGCAATCTCATACCATGGAAGCAACCACAGAAAAAATCTGAAGGACAGCAATTTACCCATTGTATTCACTGCTATGGCTTGTTCTCCAGAAGAGCGATGTGGCGTCACTTTCAGGTGTGCAGCTTCAAACCTGAGGATACCAAACCAGGCAAAAAAAGAGTTCAAGCATTGTGTGCTTTCGCTGAACCTGCTCCACCTGGCTTTAACGATGCTTATTGGAAGTTCTTAAGTGTTATGAACCAAGACAGGATTGCAGTTGTTATTAAAGAAGACCGCTGCCTTCTTGAGTATGGTTACAGACTGTTCAAAAAGAATGAGAAGATTGTCAGTCAACATCAGTATATACGACAGAAACTGAGAGAGCTTGGCAGGTTTTTATTGGAAGCAAGAAAAGTTACACATGTGAAGACCATTCAAGAACTCATAAAACCTGAACAGTACACTCAGGTTGTCTCTGCTGCTAAGAGCCTGTCTGGATTCAGTGAGCAAACTGGTAAATACCAACGTCCATCTCTTGCGCGCAAGGTTGGCCATAGCTTACATTCTTTGGCCATGTTCATCAAGTCTGAAGGCCTGAAAAAGAAAGATAAACAAGCTACTCAAGATGCTGAGGATTTTGCTCAACTTTATCAAGAAAGTTGGAGGTTTGATATCGCGAGCCAAGCATTAACTCAGCTAGACCAGAGCAAATGGAATGCTCCACAACTCCTACCTTTCACACAAGATATCCAAAAGCTTCATTGTCATCTAGCTGAGAAACAGCAGCAACATTTGAATGATCTACAAGAACACCCATCACCATCAAACTGGAAGGAGCTTGCAAAAGTGACCCTGACACAAGTTGTATTGTTTAACCGGCGGAGAGGAGGGGAAGTGTCCAGGATGCTCCTGTCTTCGTACCTGTCAAAGGACACATCAGACACACATGGAGATGTAAGCTTGGCTCTTACACCACTTGAACAGAAGCTGTGTAAACATTTTGTAAGGATTACAATTGTTGGCAAGAGAGGAAGAAAGGTACCAGTTCTTTTGACCCCACTCATGAGAGAGTCACTCGATGCTCTAACCAAGAAGAGACAAGAATGCGGGGTGCTGTGTGAAAATGTGTATCTGTTTGCATTACCATGCTCTGTCCATTACCTAAGGGCCTCTGACTGCATAAGGCAGTTTGTAGGAGAATGTGACCACATCAAAAATCCTGAAGCATTAACATCAACAAAACTGAGAAAACATATCGCCACCCTCTCAACTGTGTTGAACCTCAAGACCACGGAACTCGATCAGTTGGCAGACTTTCTTGGGCATAATATCGCTGTCCACCGGAAGCACTACCGCCTTCCAGAGGGCACCCTCCAATTGGCCAAAATCAGCAAAGTACTACTGGCCATGGAGCAGGGACGCCTAGGAGAATTGAAAGGAAAAAGTCTGGATGAAATTCAAGTTGACGTGAATGGTACTAAGTGTCATTACTTTTAAAAGTACAATATATGACATTTATTCTTAAGCATCCAGTAAGCAAATATTTACCCTGTAAAACATATTGGAATAGTGGTGATTGGATGAGAATGACTGTTGCTCTCACATAGACACAAACATACAGATAGAAAAGTAAGTTTTATTGATCTGTATTGTATTTTGACTGTATCTACCTCAGTAGTTATTGAAACAGTATGATCAGTCAAGCAATTGTCTGCAGTTTTTACAGTATGTATAGTCTTAATTGGCAGATTGCCCACAGTTTCAGCTTTCCAACTCAATAAAAATAATATTATATCTATTAACATTTTAGAGACCATTGGCATGGAGGGGCCTTCAGAAGAGGACATCGAAGGTATGTGATAAATTGGTTATAAACTAGCCATCATTGGTCATTAATATATATATGAGCTTTGCATTTGGATTTTGTTAACACCGTTGAAAGCCTGCAGGTTTCCCTGACTGGTAATGTCCTGACCTTGTGTTAAGACAAGGATACAATATCACTTTGTCTCCAGGATTGAGGGCACAAGTCTGATTCAGCAAGATGGGGGTCTGGGATTGAAATCTACTATATGATTGTCAAAGTACAGTGACAATATTACATTTCTCTTAACTGTCATTCATCTGTAAAACCAAGCTCACAACAAAGATTCAGGACAAGACAAAATCATTATAAAATGTTGCAGGGCAAAGGTTTAGCAGTGTGAATAGGCCATTTGCAGAACATCTGCAGCCGTTTCAAATATTTTATAAAGATAAGCCCTGGCGTGTGGTGGCTTTCTCAGGTAGGCAGAGCCAAAGACTCAACTGTACATGGAGAAATCACTCATTCAGAATGTGTAATTAAGGTTTTTCATATACCATCCATGCTAAAAGAAACAATTTTATGATTGTGTGCTGCCTTTTGTCCTAGTTCACAGTCTCCCCTGGACATCTTGCTGCTCTCTACCTGGACATCTTCAGCTTTACTGCATTGAAAACATTAATAAATATGGTAGCTGTGGAAAACTCCATCAAATGCTTAAGAATTATGTTAAATTGTAAATATGTAAACTAAATAAATTAAGTCTTAATAGACCAGGCTAAAATCATAATTTGTAAGAGCAGTGAGACAGAGCAGTGAGACAGACCAGGCTGCAGGCAGTGGTTGGTGCAGGGAGAGTGTGAGAGCGTGAGACACAAATATAAGAAGAGACTGTAAACAGCTGCTCCACAGTTCACTACTGTGGCTGGGGCAATAAGATGACCAGCTGTTTGAAGAACCCCTTTGACTCAGTTCAGTCAGACAACTGTGGATTATTTTAATGTATTTTATTAGTTATGAATAATTATTATAACAGACTCTGTCTCGATATTCATTCTCTGATCTGCCTGACGGGTATTTCAATGTCATTTCGGTTAATATCATTATCAATCTAGCTTTACTGACTACTTATATTTAAGTTTATTAAAGTTTGTATGTCTCTCTTGCATGTTTGAATGAGCCTTTTCTGTGTCCAGGTGAAGAGGGGTCGGACGATGACGTCAGCATTTCATCCATACACGAATGTACCTCCACATCACAAGTCCAAGACCAGACAGGGTCTGCAACAGGTGAGCCTGAACAATTAGATTATTTTATAAAATAAAATAATTTCTCTTCTGACTGTTTCTTCAATTTTTTGTCATTCATTATTTATTAAAGTTCTTTCTGTGCCTAGATGTCAGTCAACCAGATGAGGTCAGCATGCCAAGAGAAGAGGAGTCAGAAGATGAGGTCAGCTTGTCATCCCCTCAAGAATGTACCTCCACATCACAAGTCCATAAACAGAGTGTGTCTGCAAAAAAAAGAGGTAAGCTCTGGGGCTTGGATTCTCTTTTGGGCCACTGCCCAAAAGTTCACTACTTTGCTTTTAATGAAAATGTTACCTGTTTTATACTGGCCTCAGCCATGTACAATCGCTAAAACACAGACGACCAGTGAGTAAAGAGTCAAAAAGCAACAGAACAATCACTGGTGCCTGAACAGTATCCTATAACTTCATTAACGCAGCTCAAACCAACTGGGTGCCTCAGCACGGAAACCAAGCTTTGATAAATACACCGGATCTGCACTGGTCCAGTATCCTCCCGTATTTTAGCTGGTCGCTACCGGTGCTTAAAAAAAAAAAAAACACTTGTCACAGTGGAGCTGAGAACAGCGGAGTTTCCTCTGCTGTGATGTGGTCAAGGCATTTCATTTTTATAAACAACCTCAGAGCTGTCTGTCTTCAGACTGTCCTGACCTGTCCCTGACAACATAGAGCTACCTGTGTGATTGCTTACTAGAGCTGTTAAAATTTCTCCCAAATCACGTTGAATATTCGCCTGGTGCAAGCAGCCTCTCTCCAGCGCTGGAGGTTTGCACAGAACTGCTAATAGTGGTGATGCCTGTACCAGCGATCAGCCAAGAGGAGCAGGTTGTTCTAATGGAGAGAGCATGAATGAGCATGGACGCTTGATCATAGCCTGAAGCATCATGAAAATACAAGAGAGCTGCTTATAATATCTGACAGCTCTACATTGAGCTACATTTAAAGGGACAGTATGGGACTTTATTGGCTTTTTATTGACAAAAATCAAATATCGCTTTCATAAAGTAGACTTTGTGTGTTTCAATCAGCTGTTTCACTGAGTTTACTGCTCAGACAAGTGATGAAGCCATCCCTTGTTTTAGCACAGAGCCAAATGGAGACCATTATGAACCTAATGTGATGCTGAACTGCGTCAAGATGGCGTTAAAATGGGCAGACACACAAAGAGAGAGGAGGGACAGGGAAGCGTGAGCCTGTCTCACCTGGTGCAGCGACCCAGTTCATCCCACCTGACAGTGCCTTTGCTCCGTATCAATCCCTCCTCTCACTCTCTCTCCCTCCTCTCCTGTCTCTCTTGCATGACGCGCATCAATGTCGCCCGCGATTGTTTTTCCTTTTTTTCACGGCACCGTAGTCTACTTGCTACAAACTTTAACATCCCATAATATCAGGACAATATTTTTTTACCGTTATAAAATAGCAAGCCTACACAGCAGCCACGTCCCCTGTGCTCCGGCTCAGCTGACCGCTGTTCAGATGGCGGTTATAGATCTTCACATGTTGAACTATTTTAAACAAAGTGCAGCCAAACACCAGGCTGAAGAGAGAGCGAGGCTCCTGACAGCTGCAGGTGAGCCACAGGTGAGCTGCAGAGTGGCGCTGTTCGTTTTTTCTTTATTTTTTTCCAGCACCAACGTCCGGTGCAGGTCATACACGCTGTCTGTGTATGTTTGTAGGTCTGATCTTCCACCATGAACTGAACTGCGCTGCAACGATCACCTACTTCTTTTAGGCCTACCTAACAGTCTATGGCTCTAGTCTGGCGAAGTTCAGCATCACATCACTGGACTTTCAAAGTAAACGTGATGCCAGCTGTAAATGAGTTAAATAGTGGAACAGCTGCACTTTTACAGCCGATTTTAGGATGAAACTCTAAACATAACCTAAGCATAAATTACCATGGTGATCTAGCCAGGGAAAAGGATCATGAGGCAAGATTTATGAAAAAATAGAAATGCATTTTAAGTTTTCTAATAATAATGGGACATGAAGCATTCAAAACCAAAAAGAATGAGCCATCTAGCATATCTCTCTGTTGCCTTGAACAGGCTGTGTGCTGCAAAATGCGCTGCAATTCTGGGTCCAAATTTCCCGTGCTGACGTCAAATTACACTGCATGCATGACACGTCCTCGACGGCTTGGCTTTCCACCGCTTGGTACCAGCGGCTGTGGGTGGATGTCTTGCAGCGAATACTACTTGGTTATATGAGCAGCGAGTAGAGAAATAACATCACATTTTAATATTTTTTCATACGTACTGTGGTCCATGAATGCACCATTCTCCAGTAATTACAGAATGAATGTGAAGCTCAGGGTTGAATCATGAACTTAATGATGGATCGATTATCTGTTTATCAGTTCAGGGAGTCCTGTAATGTGCTATGCAGTCAGGGCTCCTGCTATGAAATTGTCAGTTTAATCAAAATGTAATCTTTTTCTGCCTTCTTAGGTAAAAAAGCTGCTGTAAAACGTTGGACACCCGAGGAAATTTCTGCTGTAGAAAAACACCTGAAGAGGTTTTTGGTGAGGCAAGAAGTTCCAGGTAAAGCCGACTGTGAGCGCTGCATTTCTGCAGAACCTAAAGCGCTGCAACAAAGAGACTGGAAAGCAGTCAAATATTTCCTCAAAAATAGAATAACTGCCATGAGAAGAAAATTAGAATGAAAGCAGTGGACTGATCAGAAGTATGGACACCTCCGTTTCCCTCTCTGTCTGTCTTCTATGGAGGAGTCTTCATACAAGCCCAATTCAAAACAGAGTTGTACAGTAATATCAACTCATGTCACATAAATATGACTTGTCAGCCTGTTTACAAAGTCTTGGCTAAATCACTCAAAATGAAAAATTCAATTCAATGAAAAATTGATTCATTAGTTTTATTGTAAGTTGGCTGACTTTCCTTTTCTTTTGGCATAAGTTTAATGCCAACACTTCTTTGTTCAAAGCGGAAATAGGCTGTAAGTTGAAGTAGCTGCTGTGGTTCTAGCAGTTGACAACACATTAAACAAATACATGCTTTACCTCAGTTATACTGTTGTCAGATAAAAGTTATGTTTGTTCATTAATTTTGCAGTCTGTAACACTGTACTACACTGTTATGATATTCCTAATGCAAATTATGTTGCAAATTAAACATTTCCAGTAAGGGATTAGGTAACCAACTATTCACCTTAAGGGATAGTTCACCCAAAATTCAAATTGCACTCATCTACTCACTCTCATGTCCACTAAGAGCTGGGAGAAGTTTCAGAGTTATCCGTGGCTTCTCTGAGTTACAGGGGGTCTCGGTGTAGCAGTGCATGTCCATCCAAATACCTCCATGTTACTCGTACGTAATGTCCGTCTTATTGAAGCCCCAAAATGAGATTTTTTCTAGTCTATATTTCAAGCTTGTTTGTAGTGGAAGTTCCCAGCACTTCCTGGTCTGTCCAAATCTTTCGAGATGTGCGCATAATTTGCACTGATGTCGGTTCACGAGATTTGGACGGACCAGGAAGAGAAGTGCTGGGAGCTTCCACTACAAACAAGCTTGAAATATAGACCTATTAATTTTTTTACATAATTTTTTTAACGGAATTTCTCGTTTCAGGGTTTCAATACAAGACGGACATTACATATGAGCTGTATGGAGGTATTTGGATGTTTTTTCGTGTGTCTTTTTGTTATGAAAAAAGTGGGATCCATTTGCAATCGTTATATGGACATACACTGCTGCACTGAGACCACCTTTAACTCAGAGAAGCCACAGATAACTCTGAAATTTCTGCCAGCCCTTAGTTGACATGAGGGTGAGCAGATAATGAGTGCAATTTGAATTTTGGGTGAACTATCCCTTTAAAATAGCAGCTGTAAAATGATTGGGTATACCCAATGGTATACTGACTGTACCGACAGACTGGCAACTTCAGCCATTGCACAGAGCTGCCATGGTTAACATGAAGCCAGCTAGATACTGTAGCTACATGACAAAGATCCAAATTGCTAGTACAGTCAGGATTATTCAATTAGATTCAAAATTGTGATTCAAGTGAATGGGTTTTAACATAAGTTTATAAACTTATGTTAAAACTATAGTTTCCAAATAACACACTTCTATAAGTTATCTTTAATGTAGTACACTGTGTGTCATGTACTCGCATTATCAACGTGTAATATGTAGTCTGTTCACTGACATGTTTTGATAAATAAATACATGGGCCTTCAGGATATCTTCTTGTTGTTTGTTTATTTGCATTGTAATGCACGGTGAATCAGCACTGATTTGATTTCACAATTTCGCCAAAATAAGACATAGACAATTATGCTAGTGTAGTGGGTCTGGAATAGCCACATATAGTGATGCCGCCTGAGTGGCTCATGCTGCCGGACCAGAGACCCCTAGCTCTGGCGCCGGTAACACTATTCAGCTAACTTTATGCAACGTGAAGAATGCTTACAGTTAACTCCAGGGTGGAATAAAAAGAAGAAAAAAAAACAGTGTTGACTCAAAATTAGATCTTGGGTTCATTCATTTTAAATGGTCAATTGCTGGTTCTGAGGATCATTATTTGATTATCATGCTACTACCCTGTCTTCCTATTGATGATCTTTTGTCAAGATGACAGCAGATAGACTAGTTAATGAGCTAACAAGGCATGTGGATTTGCAGGTGTAAAGGATAAAGTGATGGAATGAAGGAAGTAGTGAACTCAACCAAAGTCCAGCGTGTGTCCTATTTGTGTCTAGCCTTCTCATATGTTTACATTTTCATATGTTTTTAATGATATTTATTGTTGGTGCAGGAAACATTTAACAGTGGTTAGCAAGTGGTCAATGGGCCCCAGATAGTAACCTAATACCCTGCAAAGATACAAAAACAAGAGAAGTGTGTGTGTGTAACACTGGACCTCACAAGTAGACGGAAGTTAGAAACGGACCCCACAAGTGACCAAAAAACTTTTTTGACAAAACTTTAGAATTTTGTTAAATTGAAGTGATTATTGTGATTGAGAATTTTTTTTTAGCTTACCTGATTTTTTACAGCATTGTAGAACCACTGGAAAGGGTGGACCCCATAAAGGAGCAAAAAGTTGGTGGACCTCCTGAAGGGCAAAAACCAGTATGTGTGTGTGTGTGTGTGTGTTGACAAATAGAGAGAGAAAGAGAAGACCTGATGGAGGGGGACAGGCAGACAGACAGCTTGTACTCAAGGCCAAATAAGCCAGAAATAGTTCAAGTCGTTCAGATTTGTACAAAAGCACCACCATATGGTATTGTGTAAAAAAACCAAAAAAAAACATCAAAGTTGCAATTTTAAGAGAACTGAGAACATTTCCCTGTATGTCTGATTCTCATAGACAGTAAAATTGCAATGTTCTGTTCTCTTAAAATTGCAATTCATGTCCGCCTTTTTCAATCTTATCATGGTCAGTTCATCAGATATAAGTATCAGTACCATTTTAGCAAAGGCTCCAATTCTGAAATTGTTCAGGCCATCAAGCTGCACATGTATACCAGTGTTGATGCTTTTATGCAAACCTGAACAATTGAGGTACATTTGACCTGGACTATTGGCTGTATCTGGTCTTTGTCAGTGCAGGGAGACGGAGATGGGACATAAAGGCGCTGGGCTGTGGAGAAATAAACCAACAGCCTGCCAGAAGCTAAAAAACAAGGTGTCCAGGGAAACGCTTTCATCAAGTCCCGCTCATAAAAGACGATTTACGGCCATCCAGGGCTTTGGCCAAGGCTGTGGTGTGTGTGTGTGTGCGCGCGCGCGCTGACCAGTATATAGTTGTGTTCACAGGGGCGTGATCACGGTCTGGATCATAACTCACCCAGACGGAACAAAAGAAAGAGTGAGATCCGAACCCGATAAAAACACATCAATGTATTTCAGCACCTGAATGGATTTTAACACAGTGGCCAATGTGTCTTGTAAAATCAAAGTAGATTTGTTACCTTGGGCCCCCCCTGTAGACAGGCTCTTTAACACCTCTACACACACACACACACACACACACATGCACACACACAGACCTGGGTATTAGAAATGGAGAGCTGGACAAGAGATGCTGGTTCTCAAGACTTCACCTCCCACCATCCCCTCCACCATTTTCCTCACGCCTACCACCCTCCTCTTTGCACCTCTCAACACACACACACACACACACACACACACACACACTCTGTGAGACATTGCGTGTGGGATCACTTCCTATATCGCCAGGGAACATCCAACCGTCTGACATACTCACCCGGTCAACACCCCCCCACACACACACATCACACATCCTCTCTCCTACAGTCAGCACTAGCAGGCTATCTCAGCCAAACCATGAAAACTGAAATAAGCATTCTTAGTATTTTCTTATTCTTAGCATAGTCAGTCTGAGGAAGGCTACAGAGCCAAAATGTCAGTTGGTCAATAAATCACTGGGAGCTGATTTGCAGTTGTGCGGACTCTACTTTTTTCGTCGTTATTTGTTTCTGTCCTGCACCTGTCTAGACTTTTTGGGATGTGCGTGTTCTATCCTTCTTCATTTCAGCCACACACACACACACACACACACACACACACACACACACACACACACACACACACACACGCACACACACACACACACACACACATTCTGTCACCTTGCAAACCTTGTTAAAGCCTTGAGTTCCTGCAAGCTGTCCGCACAAGCTACCTTATGTCAACTGAAACTCGTTCTGAATGCTGACAAAATAAAACTTATGTTTCCAAACTTTTGAAGAAAATCTCCCACCTATTGTAGCCAGTGGAGTCTGTTGAAGTATTAGGAATTAAAATTGATGACTGGCTTTCCTCCAGGCCACACATTCAGCAACTTGCTAAGAAATGTAAAGCTGGAAATCGGGATTTTATTTCAGGTCATGTTAAGTCGTGTTTTCCTTTTGCAGCTAGAAAGAAACTGGTCACCTCTAGTTTTCTGCCTGTACTTTATTATGTGTGTTTAATATTCACATGCCTCCTCCCAGTGTCTTCCTACGCACTGTGTGCCATGGAGTATTACTGGGTTTATTACTGACTTCATGCTCAGGTTGACTCCCCTAACTTTTCACTGATACATTTTCATCTATAAAGCCAGTCTGGGTCTGCTTCCTGATTATTTGTGCTCTTATATCTCTACTATTCTCGGTGGGAATTACTGTTTAATCACATGATTTGATTTTGTTATCTTTCCATAAGGTCAGAACTGAATTAGGCAAAAGAGCCTCCATGTACTGTGCTCCCTTAACATGGAACTGCCTCTAAAATGATTTTAAGGGAGCTGATAATTTAAAAAAGCTGCTCTCTCTCTCTCTCTTTCTTTTGTTTAGTTCATATTTAAGTAGGTTTTATCCACAAACCTGCTGCTTTGATATTGGACTACTGCCTATTGGAACGCTTGTGTAGAGAATTTGACTTTCTCTCTCTCTCTTAAGTTTAAATGTGACTTTGATTGTATTTTGGTTTTGCACATTGTTGTATACTGTTGGTCTGAAACTTTCAAGTTTGTCTGAATGCTGATTTATTTACCAAGTTCCCCAAGAAAAGAATATTCGTAGGATTAGGGTTATTTTAATGGGACACACATACACACACACACACACACACACACACACACAGACATGCACACACACACACACACACACACACACACACACACACTCAAGTGTGACACAATCACTCATCAACTCTTATTGAGGAAGAAAGAGAGAGGGTGAAAGCATATTGAACAAGAGATTAGATTAGATTAGATTAGATTAGATTAGATTAGATTAGATTAGTTTGGATTGGATGGATAGATTAGATTATAACAAATGTGCAAAAAATTGTGGAAAAAGAAATGGTAAAGAATGGAGAGAGGAGGTGGGAGATTTCTCTCCATCCTCCTCCTCCATCTCACTCGTCTCTTGCTGAGATGTGAACATGCAAATCAGAGCAGCTGCATTTGCATCTTACCTGCCTAAACAAACAGGAATTAGCGGAGACAATCAGCACACATGAGGAGTGAGAGATGAGATGTGAAATGCACCTCTCCCCAGGCTGATAAATAATACAGCACTGTGGCTTTTTAAAAAGAACACACAGCCGCTTAGATTAAAATGCACACACACACACACACACACACACACACACACACGCACACACACACACACACACAGAGAGACTTGATCACAGGGTGCATTGATTTTGACATAAAACCAGCTCTCACCTCCTGAGATCCTGACAGATGTTTGTTCATTATGTTATAATAGCAATGACAAAGGCAGTCAGCCACAAAATACAACCGCTCCAATCACCAATATTGAACGTCTGACATTCCATCACAGTAGGTTTGCTGCTGTGAGACCGCTTTACCTTTTATATGTTGATACATGTCATGTAACTTGACAGGATCAGTATTCCCAAGAAGTTTTATTGCTATTGTGCTCGCAAAGTCATTGGGATATGAGTTCAGTAGTTTTTCTTGAACGGTTTTCTTATTTGATGTTTTTCAACTGTATTTTCATTAGGTCCTTGTTGAACTGCCAGGTCTGAAAAGCCTGTAGTAACCTTTATAGACCAGCTGATGTCCTGTAAGTTACTGATGCTGCTGGCGCTACTTTTCACTGTTTCAAAGATAGATTTTTTCATTTCACATTTCTCTACTATTCAAATTGCTTGTGGAAACATTTGGCTATAGTAGAAACTCCCTGGTTACCTGATAAGGTGAGTTGTGTCATTACAACATTAAATTGTTTGATTTAGATTTTGCATATTGTTTGTTAGCATTGTAGGCCTATGCTAGAAATAATGCTAAGTAAGTTAGTAGTGGGCTATTATTGGTAATTTGTTTCTTTTCATTGATATATTTTCAGGTCGACTATTTTATGTATTTTTGTTTGTTAGTTCAGCTGTTAGCTGAGGCCGGTCACCATTGTTGGCTGTCTTTGCTTTGTATCAATCTAGACGGCTTGTTAGCCAAGGCGCTAACAGCTAGCAAGCATGGAACTAGCACTAAGCTAGTTTTCACTTGTTCACTTCCTTTTTTGAAAAGTGCTATATAAATAACGTTTATTAATATTACTATTATTCAAATAAATGTGTGTAGGGTGTTTCACAAGGAAGACACAAACAACAAAAAGCTTCTTCTCTTTTGTTGGAGTTACTTTGTGCCAGTCCTCTCTCCAGCGTCTGCCCCAGTTTGCTCTACTGTTGGTTGTATGGTTGAGTGTAGCTTTAAAACCACGCTGACCTAGATAAAGTCCTGAGGAAAAAAAAAGTCCCCAGCACCTTCGGACCAAAGCCATGTTTCAGTTTTAATTAGAGGAGAGCACTTTATCTCCCTTCTCCACCCTTCCCTCCCTCCTTCCATTCCCCTCTTCCACCTGGCCAAGACATGCAGGAGCAGAATGCAAATTGGGTTCTGTGCTTTAATTGGATGCTGTACATGCTGGGAAGAAGCTCAACTGCACAAATACACACACTCACACACACACAGATATATACAAGCGTATGCACACACATGCATCTTCACACATCAGTACTGCAAGCAGCAGCTTGAAAGGGATTTTTAAACCTCAGAAACTATGGAAAATAAACACATCTGTGTTTTCTACAAGGTAGCGAATTTCAAACAGCAGCACATTGATTCATCCTTCAGATCTCCCTCAAGACAAAGTGACAACATCAAAGGTGAAAGGTTATCGCCCAAGACTGAATATGTTATTAGCAAGCAGCACAATACAGCTTTCTGTAGAAGGGACAGATGGAGTGAAGGAGAAGATGGAAGGACGGATAGGCTGATGACAAAGTGTCTTTGAGGTGCCCAGAGGGGGCCATCAGCCTTTTTCCTATTTGCATACACTGTCCTTTCTTATCCCTTCTTTCCATCCTCTCACTTTTTTCAGTCCTTCCTGAACTTTTGCGATCACAATAATGAATTCAAATTCAACCAATTCCCACAATATTTGCGAGAACTTGCAATTTTTCAAAATTGCCACAATTTCTCCACATGGAAGGGCCAAATCTACAGAGCACTTGTAATTTTGGCCAATCATCACACTGAGAAATGAGACTTAGCTCCAAAGATTGTATTTTTAGGTATCCCTTTAGTGTCACTTTATTATTCTTCCCTTGGCTTTCAATTTTTACCAACTCCCACAATTTTAAAGCAAAACACATCTAAACCTTTGCAAATTGCAACACAATGTTTGAGAAAACCCGCTGCAAAATCAAACAAACAACCAAAAAAAAAAATCTACAAAATCCTGGAGGGACTATTTTTTCTCCCGAGTTCCTTTCTCCCATCTATGCTACTTCTTTGTCCCTTCTCTCTCTCTCTCTGTTTCCACCCTCATTTTCTCTCTCTCTCTCTCTCTCTCTGCACACCCCACCCTCTGTCTTCGATGAAGATGTCTGCAGCTCGTCTCCCACTTGCTGGTTCTTTGAAGATGGGACGCATGCAGCGGCTGGGAAACAAAGCAGTCATTACCCAGTGAAAACTTGTCTGGAGAAAAACTTTGAGAAGCCGTCAGAAGCCTCCTGTCACTGGATGTATGTGTGTGTGTGTGTGTGTGTGTGTGTGTGTGTGTGTGTATTCGCAAGTGAGAGAGAGAGCATATATGTGCCTCGTCCCAGCTGTCTTGATCCTCTTCCTCCCCATTTGTATGTAAGCATATGGGAATTTGAAATGTAACATAGTCCTGTATAGGTTTCTTATCTGTATACATCCCATGAGAATATATACCAGTACATGTAAAATGTAAAAAAAAAACACCACTTTCAAAAGACAAGCTATGACTGACACACTATCCACTTACCAGACATTACTCACCAGTTCTGCATATTTCCTGCATTGTTCTGTGAGCAGTACAGCCTGTTCAGACAGTGTGAAACTTGATAGGCATTTTGTAAAACCTAATTTGTGTCTCTCAGATGGTCTCTTGCCACACCATTCCTTGTCCCTACCAAGAAGAGACTGAAATTTCCAAATATCCCTTTGCGCAACAATACAGCGATTGGATGGGAGCATCTGTATCTGCCTGTAGCAACAGAAGTGTGTTACACTATTTTTGTCATCAAAAACTAAGTAAAAAAATATTAGACAGAGAGCAAAAAATCGTTTGCACCTCTTGTAGCTCCTCCAAGTTGCATGAATCAAAAAGGACCAACGGATTCTAAAAATCACAGCCATGCATTTGTTTTTAATATTAAAACTTTGGCAAAAAAATCAACATTACAAAATATTAAAGCCCTTACATGTAGAATATTAAGCATATCATTCTCAAATACATTTTGGTAGCGTAGTATAACAGCTGTAGAAAAATCAATGTGAGAATCTTTTTTTACAGTCTATGGTGAGAATCGGTTTATCCTATGTGTTGCTCTCTGTGTGTTTATTCTATGTGTCCCCTACGATTCTCCACGAATTGTGCAGGACTGACTTACAGCAGGAAGGTATCAAAACAGGAGGAGGACTGCCTCACTCTACTTTTTCGTTGAAGTTACTAGTCCTGGAATAATCAGGATAACATCATTCACCAAATGTATTGCCAAGAGGAACAGATCCACTCTACTATGGCAGAGTAGCAGTAGGTTAGCTGTCTTTCAGTATCACAGTAGCCTGTTAGCCAAAATGTTTCGTTAACATTACCCAAACCTAATAAATCCCACAACTATTATGCAAAAAACTGCTCTGCCAGCTCAATATAGTATCGTTGTAACTAAAATATTTGCTTTTTGCCAGCATAAATTACCCACTGCAGTTTCAAACACACATTGTGATACGAACACTGGTCGAGCAAGCATCACTTAATATGAGGTGAGAGACCACTGTTTTGTTAGCACTGGGCAAACTTAATAAATTCAAAGCCTGATACACAATATATGGCTCTGCTAGCTCAATCTAGTTGTTAATGAAATATTCACTGGCAAAAAATATGTTTTTGTCAAACAGATTAATTACCGCAGATAAAAAGCTACACCTGACAGCAGTCGAGCGAGGTGAGAGACCACCGTTGATAGACTGACTGACCTGAATTTGGCTCCTGATGAACACGTGACGACGGTGGTGGGGAGGGGGGGGGCACTACTGCAAAAGAGCATGGTGCTCAGCAGCACAACCCTTCCCTGATTAACTAAAGGTTAATAAAGATGATTTTGCATTCTTGTTAATGAAAATGTGACAAGACATTCACGTTAGTTAATGGACATGACATTTGATGATTTTTTTTAAATTAGATTTCTTTTTTTTTTGCCTTTTAAAGAGAGAATATAAAGGTATTTTGTCCAAGCTCTCACATCTACCTTAGTTCTCTTCACTCCACCTCAGCTCTAGCATACATGCATGTACAATTATACAAAGAAAACTTATTTTTGACAAAAATGTGTGCAAAAAAGAGTAGATGTCAATGTTTAGAAATTTCACTGCCTAAAACTAAAATAAAATTAACTCAAACTGGGACCAAACTGGGACTGACCAACATCTAATATTGGTGCCATAATGAAATCCATGCTATTTCAGGCGTCTAATGTCATTCTACTTTCTCCCCAGTCTGACTCTTTTTCTATGTCTAATTTATTACAGATTGGCCAGAACCAATCCCAACACTGAGATTAACATGAATTTCACATGGGTTCACTGTACTGAAACAAGAGCACTCTGCTGGTAACATAACATGGACAAGGTCAACACAACGTCACACAAAGCCTACTAGAGCAACACATGGAGAGTAATACATGTTAGACATGTACATAAAATCCCCCATATCCTCTCATATTTACAGTAACATGATGAAACACTGCAATTTACTACTACTACTCTCTCCCTCTCTCTCCAATGATCTTCATGGCACATTAAAACTCAGACCACAGCTGAGGCCAGAGATAAAAAAAGGGAAGCGTAGCAGCCAGAGCCAAATCTTCCCGTCCCTCCATCCCTCTAGCCTTCTTCTACCCACATGTTTATGGATGTCTGTAGGAGCTGAATTTTGAGAAACAAAAATGGAATTTCCCACCAGCCAACGTTGTTTTCCCCTTTGCCTTTTCATGTGTTCCCTGCTCATTTATTGGGATTGCTTCCCAAGCCCACATGCATTGCTTCCCAAGCCCACATGCATTGCTTCCCAAGCCCACATGCATTCTAAAGACACTAATCCAGGCAAAATGGACATGAATCATTCAGATTTGCGTCAAAGCACCAAAATTGATAGAGGTTTGATGCCCTCATCATTTTCAGAATTGGAAGCATCACAAAATTGGTACTGATTTTTTCTTTTCACCATTGCCGACAAATGTTTTCCTCTATATCTGCTGAAATGACCATGATAGGATTAAAAATACATGTCTATATCTAGGAGAAAAAGGAAGAAGTGAGGAAGAAGAGGAGAAGGAAGAGGAGGAGGTGAGGATCACCAGTTGACCAATGAAGCAGTGAGGGTTAGTGGGGAAACACCACCGGCTACTGGCAGGAGCGGTTCAGTCCAGCTGTCAAGAGTTCTGCAAAACCCTGAGGCTGGGCTTTGGCTAAAACTGATACAGGATGTCATTTTGACCTGACTCACATTCTCATATAGACACACACACACACACACACACACACACAGCCTCCATGATAGATGTGTCAACAATGCATCAGAGCACCTGTGCCAGGCAGACTCAGATGAGAGTGCTGCACCTGACAGACAGAGAGAGAGCGCACCTCAGATATCGCCTTTGTTTTCTTCAAGATGAAGAAAGACAACCGCTATAATTTGCTGCTGTTGTCATGGGCGCTTCCCACTTCCCTCTACGCCCCAGTCTAAACAGAAGACTGGAAACCTGGATTAGATATGTGTGTGTGTGTGTGTGTGTGTGTGTGTGTGTGTGTGTGTGTGTGTGTGTGGCGGTGTGTTTCTGGAGAACTCAGTGCAACTGCAAGAAGCCAGTTGCCTCCACGAGTTTGGCAGTTGACAGTGACGAAGTGTTGTTTATTCTGTATTTGTGTGTGCGCGCATGTGTGAGTGTGTGTGTGCTCTACCTTAGCTTATCAACACACACACGCCACACACCACGAGACACCACTGGGAGATGCTTCAAAGTGTGGCGTCGCTGTCGGCTGCATCGTTAGCGCTTTGTTTTTCATCTCTCCTCTCTTATCCACCCTGCAACTCTCTCTCTCTCTCTCTCTCTCTCTCTCTCTCTCTCTCTCTCTCTCTATCTATCTATCCCCCCTATGCTTTATTAATGGCCCAGATGTGGTTGAGGCACACAGGGAGATCATTACACTGCAGACAATGCAATGCAATTGTTTCCATGATCAAACATTTTGGGAGGAGGTGCCTTCATGCAATATGTAACCTAACTGGTGTACAGCGTCTAAAACTAACAACGCTGCTTGTTCGACAGTTTCCGCCCCGTGTTTTAGGAGGTGAGGAGGAAGAGGAGGAGGAGGAAGAGGAGGAGGAGGAGGTGTGTTCATGCAATATGTAGCCTAACTAGTGTAGAGCTTCTAAAAGTAACAATGCTGGAGGGGGAGGAGATGGCAAAGGAGGAGGTGTGGAGGAAGTCTGGAGGAGGAGGAGGAGCAGGTGGAGGAGGCAGAGGTGAGGGGGGAGGAAGAGGAGAGGGTGTTGGAGGAGGAGGACAAAGAGTAGGAGGAGGTGAAGAAGAGGAGGGGGTGAGGAAAAGGAGGTGAGGAGGCGGTGGGCGTCAGGAGTCAGAGTCACTTTCATCACAATAATTCTCTTCTCCTGATTGGAGGTGTGAAGGCAGCAAACCTGACAAATCCACCCTGTCACAGCCCCGTTCCCAAAAACAAGGTGATTGTGTGAATGTGTGTGATTCTGTGTGTGTGTGTGTGTGTGTGTGTGTGTGTGTGCGCCGTAGGGGACAGTCAACCTTTCCAGTGAACAGTCTTTATCAGCCTCCATGCTTGGCTTTGTATCTCCGCTACATGATCTGCTGTTATTCCCTGGTCCGGACTCTGCAGGCCTCAGTCATATGGTGTCAGAAGTACGATTGGGAAAGAAAATAATGTGTCATTGATAACACAATAATGATTCAACCTATACCCAGTTCATGAAAGCTTTTACATTTGCTGTTTACACACCTGGTGTCTGGTAGTTCTTTCCTGGGAAAAATCCTCTGGCGCACAGGAAGTGATACATTTTTCGTTTCCGGTTTGATAGGAATAAGTAGAAGAAGAACTGCGTAGTTAGCATGAGCAGTGATAGCCACCATGGCTGAACAGACAAAGAAGAGAGCGCCACCTACAGAAACTCAAACTGCATCAACAGAAACTCCAAGGAGAAAGACGTCACAGTACTGGACACACTGTTTGATTGACAGGTGATCTCTGGGAAGTGCATTGAAGAAAAAAAAAAACGTTCCTTGGAATGACCACTTATTAGCAAAGATGAAAGATTAAAAAAAAACAGGGTCTAAAGATATATATGGGCAAGCACATTTTTTGTACATCAGAAATGTACTCATAATGATTCAAATCCAGTCCAGGTCTCTCGTCCTGTCAGTTGGAAGTTAGTTAAACATGGATGGGGTTGGAAATCACTGTTACTGTGCATTTACTTTTTCAGCCCAAGACCAAAATTGAGGAAATTCTATCTTGCCAAGATTATTAATGTGCACCGGTTCTCTTATCATCTGCACACCCAACATAAATCTGTCATATCCCTCTCATTGTTACATACTGTATATATATATTTCCACCTATTTCAAACTACGTAAACATTTTTATATTTTTATAATGTTATATTTACATAGCCTATACATATTTACATATATAGTAGCCTATATATTTCATATTTTTGTGTATTTTTCATATCATAAAGATTCTCATTTCTTTGCCTCAGTAAATCCTTCTGCTGTTATTTTACACACCCAAGTAATGCTATAATCCATATTTTTCCATACTTAAATTGTTGGTTGCATATGTTCTATGTATGTATGTAATCCCAATTTGCTATATTCTTGTTTATATTCTTTTCTTATTCCTATATCCTACTTTTTCTTTGCTATACCTTATTACTCTTTGATGCTGCATCAATCCAGTTTCCCCATGGGGATCATTAAGGTTTCATTCAGTGAATCTTATCTTAAACAGACCCGCCACTCATTTTGGGTCTCAACTCGTGGTGAAAGAAACGCCGCTCTGATCAGAAGGCATTGATCATATATCATCATGTAACATACACTTGCCCCGTGTTAAACTGTGCTTCTAGGCAACAGACAGGCAGGCTCCCCGGCTAATGCTGTACATGATGTCTCATTGATTTTCCCTTCTAAACAGATTGGAGTGGCACTGTTTGAAGAACTTCACAAAGCAGCTTTTTGACTCTCTGAGAGCATAACAGTCTGCCCGGCTCCAGCGGTAAACATGTAGTCATTATGGGTGTGGAGGATCAGAGTGTTGTTTTTTTCAGACTTAAGTCCAGACAGGTGGAGCAACAAGTTGAAGTTTCAGCCAGCTTTCTATCACGGTGACTCACTGTGTGTTCACCAAACTATTATCGAGAAAAGTAACCAAAGTGTGTGTGATTGTGTGGGTTTGTGTATACGTGAGGTAAACCTATTTGTGTGTGTGTGTGCGTGTGTGTACGTGCATACTCATGCTCAGTTTATTTTGTGCGTGATATGTTTTTTACTCAGCATACTGATTGTGTGCATCTGAACGAGCGTGTGTGTGTGTGTGTGATGTGTGTGTGCTGAGGTATTATGAGCAGCTCAGTGGATGCTGCTGTATTATCAGCGGATATGAGCTGAGCAGGCCTGCTTGTTTGCTCAATGTGTGGCTCCACCGCTTCAAATATCCCTCCTCTAATTAGCTTTGGCCTTTGTTGCAGTGCAGGGTGTTCTCCGTGGGCTATCTGTGTGTGTGTGTGTGTGTGTGTGTGTGTGTGTGTGTGTGTGCATGTGTGTGTGTGTGTGTGTGTATTTGCGAATGAGCGTATTCATGTGATATACTTCTCGGTGGAAAAATCCACCTTAAAGTGCAGTCCCATCTCCATCAGATAGCTCTGTGTGTGGTATGGAGGGATATTGTGATGGTGATTTGAGATTGGCTGTGTGCAGAGATGGCTCCCCTTATACCGGCACTTATTGCTTTCCAATATAACGCTGTTGATAAGGGACTATAGACCGCAGACCCAGGAATTATGCTGATGGTAGGTATGTGGACCCAATCAGTCCCCGTCAGCAGTGATGACTGCTGCTAAGGACGGGAGGGAAGTGAAGTCACGGATGTAGTGGAGAGTAAACCCACCTAAACTCAGTTTGTTCCCATTTTTATTCGTGGAATAGAGTTTACTGCCTTTTTAGGCTGACATAAATCTTTATGATATGAATTCACAGTATACATGATAGTGAGTATTATCAAACTAATGTAAGTTATTTTGAAAGTAGGATATTTTAAGGGGAAAAAAGCCTAAATTAATGCTGTTCTGAAAATGTAATAGATTTTTTTGTTTGCATTTTGATCATCACTACTGGAGATCATATACCCGTCTTTTTATTTAGCACTACAGAGAGAGAGAGAGAGAGAGAGAGAGAGAGAGAGAGAGAGACTGCTGCTATGGATTTTCTGGGTGCCAAATTTGCTGCTTTCTAATTCCAGTTCATGGTGAGGTGTGTGCTGTGTAGATCAATGGAGCATCAGTCAATGTCTTTGTTGTTAGATCGAACAGGAAGGCTGTTAATAAATAGCATAGTGTGTGTGTGTGTGTGTAAAATGTAAACAAGAGACACTCATCACAGCTTACAGTATCCCCAGCACTGTGTTCTGTGTTAGTAACTGTGCGACTGTCACAAAGGCTATATTTTATCTGATATCTTTAGCAAACAAGGCAAAGTGGGAAATGTGACTTGGATTACTTCAGTGGTTAACAATGAAACTCCATGTGTCTCCAGTGATAAGAGATGCTAAAGATGCTAAATGTCTGTAGAAAGGTTTGTGATGTTTATCCCCAAATGAGAAATGAAAAAAATAGAAATTATAGCACATTATGAGTTGGTATTGAAATTATGAGTCATTTTTGTTGACCAAATCCTTATGTTTTGAGGTTATAATCAACTGTGTTTGGATATTAACTGATGCATTTGAGGTAGCATTTTCTCCAAATTGGATATATACAGCGTCTTGGAATGAAACTCTTACTGTTTTTGTCACTGGCTATTGTCACACTGTGAATCGAGATGCACTTACTTAACATACAGTATAACATTCCTTCCCACTATAGTCGACATAATTCCATAGCAGTCAAGTCCACTCCAGCTAGTGTCAAATCCTGCCTATTTTTATAGTAGCCCAAGCATCTCTGTGTGCTGATGTGTCTAAGAGCCTGTAGTATTTTCATTAGGTCCTTGTTGAACTGCCAGGTCTGAAATGCCTGTGGCACTAACCTTTATAGACCAGCTGATGTCCTGTAAGTTGCTGATCCTGCTGACACTAGCTTTCATTGCAGTTCCATTGGACCCCTCACCCTCCCTCCTACACACACACACACACACACACACACACCAGCTCCAGGTTTGTCTCCTTACTTACAAAAAACAGCATGGATAGTGATCTGGGGGATATGGGGAAAAGCATGATTTCCCAGTACAAGCTTTATGACGAGATAAGCGCAGGAGCCTGCCGATACTGAAGGCATGGTGCATGACATGACAACCAACACAAGTACAAATCTGCAAGGCACGAGTGGGGTAAAAACAGCAGCACACTGGGGCTGTTGCCATGTGGTACGAAGAGAGGGGGGGGGGAGGAGGAGGAGGAAGGGGATGGGAAGGAAAAACTAGAAGAGTGTGAGAGCTGGAAATACAAGATAGGGGGGTCAGCCTGGCGTAGCTCTGTTTCACTACAGCCAGAAATCACACATCACCAGCAGCCTGGAGGACAGAGAGAGAGAGAGAGAGAGAGAGAGAGAGAGAGAGAGAGCAAAAGTGATAGAGGGAGAAACACAGTGGAGAGACAGTGGCTACATTTACATGCATGGAGTAATTGGTCATACTGGTTAAAGCTGCTTAATGCAAGATTGTTATGTAAAAATACACCTGTCTTAGCCTGCATAGCAAATTGGGGCTGCAGCAGAAAACAGCCTCCCATCCCCCCCTAATTTAGATGCCATAGATTTGCCCTATTTGTCCTATTTGCCCAAATGAAATTCAGGTGTCAGGTATGGTCACTGGCTGGAAACCTTCATGGTGCACAAGTGACAAATCAAAACTTACGAGCGAAATACAAAACTGCCTCCTAAACAGCAGTGAGCGAGTGCTCCGTCCACAACAAGCTGGACTTACGTTGATAAAATGAATAAAATGAGAGAGAGAGAGAGAGAATGAGATTGGGATTGTATTTGGACTAAATCAGACAGTGAAGTGCTGAAATATCCCTGGAGAAAGATAGAGGGAGAGAGAGAAAGAGAGAGCTGTCACTTATTCTTAGTTTGTCTTGTCTTTGACCCTCCTCTCACCCCCCGTTCTCTCTCTCTCTCTCTCTCTCTCTCTCTCTCTCTCTCTCTCTCTCTCCTCTCCCGGACTCGACCCCCAAACTCCTACCCAGTGTGCAAAGCCACAAGCCTTCCATGCTTCCACACACGCATCATCCATGTACACACACACATTCAGTATCAACACACACACACACACACATTCAGCAAGCGCAAACTAATGCATGCACACACACGTCCAGCATGCACACACACACACATTCATGCACACACACCTATTCAGCATGCTGAGTGAAAACATGTCACACACACAACAGAAACTGAGCATGAGTATGCACACACACACACACACACACACACACACACACACACACACTTCTGGAGTCTTTGTTAGAAATGTTTTATGTATGTTTGGATGCTGTTGTGAGGTTGCCAGCTGGTGTTGCTGGTTGCCAGATTTCTTGCGGCCTAACCTCCTACTCCAGCCAGGCATGTTTACAGCTGCTGCTGCACATGTGCAAACCAAACCAACGCTTCTTCCTTGCCAAATTCATCACCCTCCTCTGTCCTTTATCCAGCCCACTGAATAGCCACAGTAGTCCACTTAGTAGCAATTACAAGGGTTTTACAACAAATCACAGGGGTCTTCATCATCCCAAGCCAAACCTGGTTGGCAGTGTCTTCATATTAGTTCCATAACATGATCATTTCACTTTCCCTCATTCCCTTCTTCTTCTTTTGTTTTTTAAACCTTTTTTATCCAGATAAAGCCAACTGAGCTCCATGATTTTTTCCAGCAACAACATGCTTCACATTCATACAGTTCACTCATTCACACTGGGAGCTTCCTAGTATAACCACAGTCTACTACTGTTGGCTACTGAGCAGCTCCACTGGAGCAGCTGGGGATCAAGTGCCTTGCTCAAGAACACCTGGACAGTGGTTTTTGAGGGAGGGGAGAGCATTACTTATTCACTTCCCCCACCCACATTTTCCCAGCCGATTTGTGGATTCAGACCAAACACCTTCCAGCATGCTTCTTCCCCCCCACTCCTTCTCTTTCTCCCTCACTCACTCTCTTTCTCCCTTGCTCACTCTCTACTCCCACCCCTCCACCCCTGTGGCCCTGATATCAAATAAAGATGAAGGCGTTGCTCTAATCGACATTGTTGCCAATGAATCATTTATCGGTGTTAGTCTAACATCCCTGATTCCAGGTCGATGCGTCTCATTACACATTCCACTGCCGGCGGGGTTTAGCCTGGGTTAGCCTAGCCCGCTCTGGCCTGGCATGGCTGTTTCTCTCCTGCTGCCAACCAGTGAGTGCCAACCTCTTTTTCTGCCCCGGCCTTCCCTCGGCACCAGGCCCAGACGTGTGCTAGTATTCCCCCAGAGTAGAGAAAATAGGAGGGGGGTGGGGTGTTTTAGAGGGGGTGGAGCAGTGCACACATTTACCCTTCACCACATTTAATCACAGAAGTTTTATACTAATATCTTCATTTGGTGAACTTGTGCTGCATTTTCTGTTCTGTGGTTTCACACATTTGCAATGTAATTAGCTCCATTTTGTAAACTTGCAGCAATATGTACTCTCACTTAAGGTTACATATGTTTGCTTGCAAGTTTCTTACACTTGTAATAAAAAGTTCTGTATCTTTAATTCCTGCTGCATTGCATTTGTAATTCCTGCGTAATTCCGAATGTATTTTGCATGCTTGGAACTTAATACCTGCACAAGCTTGATTTATATTCATGCATAATTTCATTCCAAACTTGCATATAGGCTATTAAGTCACAGGCATGCAAAAAACATTCACGATATGCAAACTGCAAACTGGAATGTAAGAGAAACTTGCGCACAACCACAAAACCTGAAATTTGAGTGCAAAGCAAAGCTACAAGTTATTAGTATACATTTTCTGTCATTACATCAGCTCCATACCTGTGTCTTTAACATGTCCCTTATTGTTTCCGTGTGTGTGTGTGTGTGTGTGTCTATGCATGTGTCTGTGAGAGAGAAAGAGAGATTGTGTGTGTTTCTCTGTATGGATAAACTTCTAAGTTTCAGGGCATGACAGTGCTTGCATGTGTGTGTAATATGTGTGCATGCGCAGTGTGTGTACTGTGTATGGCCATGACTTTTTGTATATTTGAGTCAATGAGTCTTAGTGTGCATGTGTGCATGTCTGTGTGTTTGTCTCTTAGAGTGTGTGTGTGTGTGTGTGTGTGTGTGTGTGTGTGTGTGTGAGTGTGTGCGCCGTGGTATAAAAGGCAGTGAAACTAGGTCAGGAGAGAAGGGCTCTCGAAGACGACGTGAACTTGTCACCTTGAATTGCATTAGAGACTGCTGAGGGAAGAGAGGGGGAGAGACAGAGGAGAGGAGAGCAAAGGAGAGGGAGAGACAGAGGATAGGAGAGGAGGGGGGAAAAGAGAAAAAGAGAGGGAGAGAGAGGACAACGGGGTAAAAACAGAGGGGTAGAGATGTAGAGAGGGGAGGAGAAGAAAGGGAAAGAGGAGAGAAGGAGAGGTCAGTGGGGTACTTGGCCTCTTAGTATTACTGGTACACACACACACACACACACACACTATTACTTGCTGCTGGTCTAGAAACATTATTTTTCCTGATCTGAGTAGGTGGGGGAGGTATTGGTTGAACCATCACTCTCTCTTTCCTTTTCATTATTCTGTCCTCAACACTATTGACTTTCTTTCTCTCTCTCTCTCTCTCTCTCTCTCTCTCTCTCTCCATCCATCCATCCTTGGTTAAGAAGTCCATGCACAACACTCTGAGAGATGAGACGACAATAACAGATGACACTGAAGTGACATCTTTAAAACCCTCCATGGCACGAGACGATGCTGAGAGGAGGCGGAGAAGGAAGAGGAGGATGCAGGTAAAGGGATGGCAGAAGAGGAGGATGAGTGTGAAGAGGAAGATCAGGAAGAAAAGGGGAGTAGGGGTAGCTGCCTCTCATCTGATCTCAAACATGAAAACATTGAGGGGTATGCTCTTTTTTTGGCAAGGGAATTTCCCTTTTTAAATAGCACGGAACTAGAGTGAGTCAATCCCAGTGCACAGCTAACTGGGTTTTTGCTGTTGGCTATCAGATGCTGAACACGGTAAATCCATTACCATGAAGGTCACTGGGCAATGGGAGTAATGGACATGTTATGTGAAGAAGAGCTCAAATACTGTAACTGCCTGCAGTGGACAGAGTTGGGAGGAACTTTTATGATCAGTGAAACATACTGTCCAGTTGTTATTGCTCTTGAGTGTCAAATGATGTTTGACATTTCATGCTGTCTGAAGATGAAAACAATGATTGCACTTGCTAATATTCTAATGCACCAACTTGTACACAGGAGCAACAGCAGGTATAGGTAACAGTAGGACATATCGATATTATATTGATGATTTTATGCTGATGTCATTGTTACATGATTTCTAAGTATTGAAGTAGGCAGGTAGATGCCTCTCGCTGCCATTTGGGGCCGCCAATGTGCGGAAATTGCATAGCGCAGCTTTAAAATACCCCAGCTAATGATTAAGCTTTGGATTTGGGAAAGGGAAAGGCTCATCTGAAGTTACAGCGCTCTCAGTGACAGCCACCAACAGTAAGGAAACCCATATCGCCTGTGCAGCTTCCATGAATAAATCAAGCCCCCCCCACACACACACACACACACCCCACCCCCGTCACCCAAAACCAACCATCTCTGCACATGGCAAACTGGATGTGGGATTGAAGAGGAGTGCTTCTCTGCACTGTTTAGAAATCTGGAGTCACGGTTGAGGCTTTGGACTAAATCCTCTAGCTAGCTGGATTAGCTTCTCAGTGGGCTGTAAGGCTAATGAAGAGAGGGCTAAACCCATTCCTCTGGCTCAGCTGGGGAGCGCTATCGTGAAGTTTGGGTGCAGGAAGAGAGAGAAAGGTAGAGGAGTGGAGGTAAAGAAAGAAGGAAGGAGAGATGAACAGTGAGAAGCCACGAGAGAAGATCTCCCTGTGTGTTAGGTGTGTGTGTGTGTGTGTGGTGAAAGAGTTTAATTCAGTGTTTGGTGCAGACAGCCCTGTCTGTCACAGTAGATCACAACATACAAAAACCACAGGAGGCAGCAATGTCTTGCACAACCCTGTTTTCCTTTTCCTTGTTATTTTTCTTTCGTTTACCTTCCTTTCTTTATTATCCCATTATCCCCTTCATTTCTTCTTCTGTGTCTTGAGACTCCCTCTGTCTCTCATTCTCTCCTCTTCTCCCCTCAGTATTTGACTTTCAAGCTGCAGTGGATATGTGGTTTGGTACATGGCTACCAGTCTTTCATGTCAGTCAGCCCATGTAAGTCAGCCAGCATCCTACAACTATACAAGCTCTGGCTAACCTTCATCCTGTTCTCTTGATCCCATCTCTTCCTCCCTCCTCCATCCATCACTGCTAATCTGACCACCACTATCACCTCCTCCTCCCTTCCATCTTCTAACGGCTCTGATTTGATGACTTAAGATATGGGGTGCCAGGTAGGCTTTGCTTACTAGAGAATGTCTTCTCCTTTTCGTCTTTGAAGACCGGGTTTTGTGTCAGTCCAATCATTCTTGGTCATTTCGTCCATTTACAAAGGACTCAAACAAATGAAATATTGAACCCTTCCTTAACTATAAATGAATAAATAATGCTGCCAAAAGCATCAGGCTGTTGTTCAGCATCAGCAGGCCAGTGATCATAAAAAAAACTCAATTCAACTAAAGTTTGTTCTTCTGGGTTTCAAACTCCCACCTACATTGACTTCCCTAACTTCACTTAAATGTACCTAAAGATCCCTCTTGATTTTCCAGAATTCAGGCAGGGAAACACCCGGGACAGGTTGCCAGTCCATCACAGGGCTAACACAGATAAACAGGCAGCCACTCACATTCCCATTCATACCTATATGGATAATTTAGAGTCTCCAGTCCACCCGACATGTCTTTGGACTGTGGAAAACCCACACGAACACAGGGTGAACATGCTGGGGTCCTTCTTGCTGTGAGGCGGCAGTGCTTCCCACTGACCCAAGACTAATCATTATTAATCAATTCCTGAAAAACTGGAAAGATTTATCTGGTGGATGTGTTTTTTTGACATTCAGAAAGTCTTTTTTGGCTTCCACCAAGCTGATGGAAGCAAACCTTATTTAAATCTTATTTTTTCGACATTTCAAAAGCTTGATAAAAACGAGCTTGACATTTGTATGGAAACAAAGCTAGTGAGGGTCTAATGATTTACTGACAGCTAAATGATCTGAATGCAAAAGTGGCTGGTAATGTCTAGTCCAATCATCAGCACTCAATTTAAAAAGACTATATTACCAATACAGGACAACATCAAACCGCTGCAGTATTAACTCCAAGTATTGGTTACATAAGAGTAAGGGTCAGATGGTTAGGATCAGGCTGGGCAAAATGTCACCAGTCATGGATCTTCAGTTCTGAGAAGTGATGACATGCTTTGGTGATACTGTCCGATCCTTGTTCTTCCTTCCTTCCTTGGTGACTGCTTAACAAAAGAGTTGCATAAAGTTAGACTGGTATAATTTAGGTATGTGTAATATATGTCTTGGTGAATACGTATATATGTGTGTGTGTATGTATATAAGAAAAGAAAAGAAGAAAACAACCCATATAATACTCCTCTTAGCAAACCTGTGTGTGAGTGGACACACACAGGTTACGCAAGACAGGTCTCCATCCCCTCCAGTTACTCCATTTAGCCACTGGAGATTGCAAACAACATGGAAACAAAACACACACACGCACGCGCGCACACACACACACACACACACACACACACAAACATAAACATAAACACCTGAGGGACACCTCACACTTATACAATATGACTTGCATTTACGCACATGTGGTTTCTCATCACATCAGTACAAACATAGTGGCTAGCTCTACCGTTGCTCTGTCTCTTGGCCCTATATGCAATTACTCTGTTTGGGAAGCTGGCTTGTGGGAGCCAGAAACAGAAAATGACAGTAATCCAGGTAATAAGAATGAAATAGCAGGGCGGGAAACAGGGACTGTGCTGTTCCTCAAATTCATGTTGCAATGACCTCAAGAAAATCCAGCTTGGTTAGAGACCACACCAGCAGCAATGGAGGAAGAAAACAAGTTGTGATGTTTAGCGTGTGTGTGTGTGTGTGGGTGTGTGTGTGTGTGTGTGTCAGAGAGCACGGTAGAG
This sequence comes from Centroberyx gerrardi, assembly GCF_048128805.1. Taxonomy (NCBI): domain Eukaryota; kingdom Metazoa; phylum Chordata; class Actinopteri; order Beryciformes; family Berycidae; genus Centroberyx; species Centroberyx gerrardi. Next base: position 23,440,908 of record NC_136006.1, on the reverse strand, counting down.
ACAGACATAAACAGAGAAGTGAATTTAAATATCCACTTCAAATAACAAATCAACCCATCTGCATAATGTCAGTGATTCAGTCCAGAAATGACATCATTCTACCTTGAGAGAGGTAGAAAGGAAGGAATAGTGAAAGAAAGAAAGAAAGAAAGAAAGAAAGAAAGAAAGAAAGAAAGAAAGAAAGAGATCAAGAAAGAAAGAAAGAAAGAAAAGAAAGAAATGGAGACAGACATGTGTGTCCAGTGCTGTTGAAAACTTGTCAAACTAGATCTGAAAGGATTTCTGCTTTCCCAAGCTGTCTTTTCCTGAGCAGGATGTTTCAGGTTTGGCCACTCTGAGCAGACGTGAAAGACGCTGTCTGAACGCTTTTACCAACTCACACTTGACAAGACCTTCTCACTCAAGAATAAAAAGATGGAGCAAGTGAACAGAGGTTAAAAAAAGGGAGAGTTGCTCTGGATAAAGGCACAGCTAAAGGCTTAAAATCAGGGTGCGAACTCCAGGGGAGCCAGGGGGAGCTTGGCTCCCCTTAATAAGACATGAGCTCCACTGAAAACTTGATTTGTGAAATTTTAGTGGGTCTCTAAAATATTGACAATATGCTATTTTTGCCATGCATTTCTATTTTTCTGTATCTTCATCATCATGGATCACGTGTAAAATTAGGCTATTATTGATGTATGATTCATGCATGAGGGTGATTCATCACTAATTCACTTTAATGTCTGTGGTCGCTTCTGTTTTAAGGTAAGGGCTATTCCCAATTACAGTAACTGTATTATTCACTGTTAGCACTGTGTGATGGGTGTTGATGAGGACTGGATCCCTTGTAGGCAGCCTGGCCTATTTTTGTTGGTATACAATGCTCATGCATGTGTGTGTTATTATAGGTTGGTTTGTTGATACGTGACCCTCGCATTTGATGTCTTAATTGTACTGAGAAATTATTGTGCTCATCTGTATGTGATGGGTAACTGTAACCGTTGTTGATGAGGACTGGATCCCTTGTAAGCAGCCTGGCGTGCTCTGTTTTTGATTTAATCCTCATACATTTGTGTGTTTATAGGCTGTTTTGCTATTTGACCTATCCGTGTCTTATTTGTGCCGATAAACTATAGAATATAGTACATCATTCTGCAGAGTATACTGTGCCCTGCTTTAGTTGGCCGTATTGTATCATACTGTGATGTTTGGTTTTGATACTCGTGTGGAGGTTTGATGTGGTCATTAACTGATTATTATATATCAGATGTGCTGACATAAAGCAAGTAGGCCTACATGCTTGCAGCTTTGAATGTTTCTTTGCAACGAGAGTCACAGTCAGTCCTCTCTTTGAGGCACACACAAGCGCCTTGTTTCACATCAGAAGATGCACACATTTTCATGACTGGACCTGAAATGGGACATTTGTTTTAGCCGATTATCACGACACCACATGGCCAATCAGCTCTACATTTGTTCAGTGGCTATTAAGGCTGACCTTCTACCACTGAACCAAGTTTTAGAAAAATTGTTAGGGCAGTTATGTCTAAACCAGAAATGAGCTCTCCAGTGCCCCCATGTTGTTTGATTGGGCCAATAATGGAGGGTTTGCCTCTTCTTCTGTCTGCTGATAGGCCACAACGTTACGTAGTGTTACGTAATCCGTTCGTAAGTTATACGCCTTTTGGTGAGAAGCCACATTAGACACATCAGCACATGGAGATACTTGCACTTCTGACAAGCAGAAAAACAGAGAAGACATTTCTTAGATGCATCGCCACCATGCGTGCTTGTGTGTGTGTGTGTGTGTGTGTGTGTGTGTGTCTTAGGGATGTGTATGGAGGTGACATGCTGTCACACACTGTCTTCCCTCATCGTCACTACAACCAGCAGACCAGTCCAAGTACTGACAACAACATACCATCTGCTGATTAGATGTGAAGGGCCAGGTATTGCGTAGTAGAGATGTAGAGATGCTAAAAAGTTAAGAGTACTGGAAAAAATATATTAAATAAATAAAACATATTGGCAACACATTTGAAAATGAAGAGTAAAAGAGCCAACAAATACTGTTTATCAAGACATTCAGAGGAATGCTGATGTATAATCAGTATTCTGTCACGGATCTTAAGGAACAGGCTGTCAGGGCGAGTTAGTCACTAGTTATCAATTATTTAAGCGATAGTTAATCATATGGATTCATTCAGTCCATGTACTTGGTGCACAGCTGGTGACTGTCTGCTTCTGTTATATCTGTTGCTGCAGGCTAGTATGTATAGAGAGCAGGTCCCCATCAGGGTTTCTCAGGGTTTCAAGATTTCTCATGTACAGATTGTTGGTGAATCCATGTGTGTGTGTGCATGTGCATACATATAACACTGTCCCTTAAGAGTCTGTAGCTCATTGTGTTTCAAGTGTTTCAAGTGTTTTCAGCGACCCCCCCGCCCCCAAGCCAGCCTTTCTACATGTATTTTATAGAGCTGTCAGTGAGAAAATAGTGTGATAGAATAGAAAATCTCACCATTCCAACATTCATTACAGAATAATTCTGCTCATTTCACACCGTAGGGGGGGAAATTAATAAAGATGCATAGAGAATGGATTACATGGTTCTACCGGCAAGAACAAAGGAGAGATAGGGAGCGAGAGAGAAGTTACAATGGGAAAAAAAAATAATAATCTGGGCCTACTTTCTCTTTCTTACACATTATATACAATAGTGGCCATTCATTCTGTCTCTCGTATATGCAGTTTTTCACAAGTGCTCACACATTCCCTGAACTGATAATACATTTCCCCAAACTTATAAAGACAAAACTAAAACTCCACACTGCTCTGGCTAAACTTGTAAATCAAAATGAAACACTCAACACATATTATATTCCATTTAAATTAAACTTCAGATGGTACACAAAAGCAACTAAATAAATACACACTAGGCCTATACATTGATGGATAGAAAACATTGTTAATGAATCAGGAACCATATGGTTTTTCAGAACAACCAACATACATGTTGACTGTAATCTACATAAATAATTGAAGTGTTTAAGTGTGAAAACAAAACAATATAAAAATTCAAAAATTTGTTTCTGAATTTCAGCTGAATTTGCCAGCAGACAAGAAACATTTGGGAGACAAGTAAAATTACAGTAAAATTTGAGTAAAAAAAAAAGTCATTACTGCCAGCAGAAAAGTAATCAAAGCGAGTGAAACGTCATCAAAGCAAGAGGAACATCAGTAAAGCAAGAGGAACGTCATCAAAGGAGGTGAAACGTCATCAAAAGCAAGAGAAACATCAGTAAAGCAAGAGGAACGTCATCAAAGGAGGTGAAACGTCATCAAAAGCAAGAGAAACGTCAGTAAAGCAAGAGGACCGTCATCGAAGCAAGAGGAACGTCATCAAAGCAAGAGGAACGTCATCAAAGCAAGAGGAACGTCATCAAAGCAAGAGGAACGTCATCAAAGCAAGAGAAACGTCAGTAAAGCAAGAGGAACGTCATCAAAGCAAGAGGACCGTCATCGAAGCAAGAGGAACGTCATCAAAGCAAGAGGAACGTCATCAAAGCAAGAGGAACGTCATCAAAGCAAGAGAAACGTCAGTAAAGTAAGAGGAACGTCATCAAAGCAAGAGGACCATCATCAAAGCAAGAGGAACGTCATCGAAGCAAGAGGAACGTCATCAAAGCAAGAGGAACGTCATCAAAGCAAGAGGAATGTCATCGAAGCAAGAGAAACGTCAGTAAAGCAAGAGGAACGTCATCGAAGCAAGAGGACCGTCATCGAAGCAAGAGGAACGTCATCAAAGCAAGAGGAACGTCATCAAAGCAAGAGGAACGTCATCAAAGCAAGAGGACCGTCATCAAAGCAAGAGAAACGTCAGTAAAGCAAGAGGAATGTCATCAAAGCAAGAGGAACGTCATCAAAGCAAGAGGAACGTCATCAAAGCAAGAGGAACGTCATCAAAGCAAGAGAAACGTCAGTAAAGCAAGAGGAACGTCATCAAAGCAAGAGAAACGTCAGTAAAGCAAGAGGAACGTCATCAAAGCAAGAGGAACGTCATCAAAGCAAGAGGAACGTTATCAAAGCAAGAGGAACGTCATCAGCACGGATACAAATGTTGTCGCTGCAGGTAGAAACGTCATCAAAGCAAGATAAATGACATCAAAGCAAACCGAACGCCATCACAGCAGGTGGAAACGGCGTCACCACGAGCAGAAACATCATCTGAGCAGGAGAAATGTCATCTCCGCGGGTAGAAACGTCGTCACCGCGGGTAGAAAGGTCATCAAAGCAGGAGAAACGTCATCTCCACGGGTAGAAACATTGTCACTGCGGGTAGAAACTTCAGTACCGCACCTCCTACTAGAGAATGGTAGAACTCAAAGGAAAAGTAAGTGCAGGCTCTACAGTAACTCTTGCCATGTTGGGTTTTGTTGTCACTTCCCCACCTACTCGCCTGCCTTGCCAAAAATGGAATCGGATCACAATGTGAACAGATTGAAGGCAAGCAAAACACATAAATACCAGATGTAAATGCAAGGCCGTGATTGGACTGTTCATCATCCAGGCAGCAGATCCAGATGCAGATTGCATTTTATGTAATACCAGGTGTAAATGAGGTCATACAGATTGGAGTTTTGTATATTGAATGACAGCACTTTCTACATGAAAACATGCTTTACGAGAAAACAAATCTCCAATTTGTGTGAAAACAGGTGAATAAGGCGATAAGATTTGTTGGAAGGGTCTTTCTTTTCGTAGCATATGTAACGGTTTGGGATGCTCTGTTCAGGTGTCTTATTCCTGGCCAGACAGGAGCGTCTATATGTTGGACAGAGGTTTGCCAGGCCTCCGAGCTGCAGGCCCTGCATCCGTCTGTCTGCATCTGAACAGCCTGATATGGAAGACTATCTGACAACACAATGATAGGCTGCACATGACATGGAGAGAGGAGCGACTGCAATGAGTCTGCCTGCGTGCATATGCATGTGTGTGTGTTAGTGTGTGTGCGCTCATTTGCATCTGTGTGTGTGTTGGCGTGTGGTTAGGGAGAGTGAGAGGGGATGTGTGTGCGTTTATATGTGTGTGTGTGTGTGTGTGTGTGTGTGTGTGTGTGTGTGTTGTGAGTGTGTGCACCTGTGAGTGTGTGCACCTGAGAGAGAGAGAGAGAGAGGGAGAGAGAGAGTGTGTGGTGGGTGTTAATGATCCCAGTCATGTCTGCTGGAGTCTCATTCAGGCCTGGGGGGATGGGGGATGCAGACGAGGCTTTGAACCAACCAAGGAGCTCTTATAGATTATAATACTCAACTTGTCTGTCTTTTTTTAATGCTTTTTTATTGTCATCATATCATTTTGTACATCTTACCCATGTTATATAGCCTATGTAGTGATGATGTAGATGTAGAAGATTTTTTTTTTTTTTATGACATACATAAATGACGTGAGTAGGTGTGTCACCCAGTGATACATCATAATAACAATCAATCAATATGACAATAAATTAAGATAAATAATGACAATATTTACAGTACAGTTTTAAATTATTACAGTATGTTATAGTAATTTTGAATTTATAGAAAAACATCTTTGATCCTATTTCATATTTGAAAATCTGCCTGCTGTATTCCATAAATCCATAAGTTTTTATTATATCAAAATTCCCCGCCTTCCTCAACAACAACAGAAAGCTAAGATAAAGACAAAAAAATATATACATATATATATATAAAAAAGAAAAAAAGAAAATGCAAGGCCTTAATATGGAGAACCACAATCCAGTAGCTTCAAATCATTATTCTTTTACCATATGATAATAACTTGACCACTTAAACCATCTTTTTTCAAATAGTTTCAGGTTCCCCCTCATTTTATAAGTTAAGTACTCCATCTGATATATTTGTTGAACCGTGTCTCTCCATTTGTCTATCAGGGGACATGTTTTTTGGAGCCAGTTTCTTGTCATCTGTTTCAGTGCTGTTATACGCAGTATCCTTAACAAATATTTATCATTTTCATTTCGTATTTTGTCTACCGTTTTGCCTAACAGCACGAAGTCTGTATTCAAATGAATAACCCCATTTAAGATAGTATTGATTTCCTTCTGTATATTGTTCCAAAACAATTGTAATGATGGGCAAAACCAGAAGATATGACCAAAGTTGGCATAAGATTCACCACACTCCCTCCAGCAGTTTGGTAATATTTTACAATTATGTTTAGCTTGTTGCACTGGTGTTATAAAGTAACGTGATTGTATTTTCCATGTGTACTCTCTCCAATAAGGAGATGCTGTAGTTGTGTGTACATTCCGATTAATTTCCTTCCAAGTGTCCTCAGATATGTGTGTATTAAGTTCTTCTTCCCATTTTAGTTTTGCCCTTGTGTCTTGTTGCTTGTGGCTATTTTCTAAAATAGCATAAATTGCTGAGATTTGATGTGGTGTTCTGACATTACTATAGTTCTTTACCAAGAATTGCACAAGTGGGTGAAGATCACTGCTGGTCTTCCTTCCTATTTTACTATTCTGGATGTAACTTCTCATTTGTAGATATCGGAAGAAATGGTAGTGTTGCCTTAAAGATTCGAATGACATTATTCCATTTTCATTTAGACATTGTCCAAATATGGTCAGTCCCTTTTGTGCCCATATATTAAAGGCTGTATCATGTTTATTAGGGGTAAATTCAGGGTCTTCCTTTATCTCTCTCAGTACAATTAGGTCATCCCTCATTTCACAGTTTCTCTTAATTCTACCCCAAATCTCCAAAGTATTTCTAATTAGTGTACTGTCAGTTACTTGTGTCCTTCGTTGATTCTCTGTACAGAAAGGTATTGTTTTTATTGAAACACGACACATGTACTTCTCTATTGACCTCCACCTTGCTTCAGAGTTATCATTTAACCGAGTACGTATTGGTTGCATTTGAGCTGTATAATAGTAGTGCTTTAGATTGGGGAGAGCAAGTCCCCCCTTCTCTTTAGCCATTTTAAGTGTCTTCATTTTAACTCTTTTTTTATCGTCCCATACAAATTTACTTATCATTTTATCCCAGTTTTTGAAAGCACTTGCACTTATATACAGGGGTATTGTATGGAATAAGAACAAAAAACGGGGGAGTACATTCATTCTAATTGCATCTATTCTTCCACCCAATGATAGGAAAACAGTTCTCCACCGATTCAGATCTTGCCTAATTTGTACTTCCAGACAGTTGTAGTTCAATTGATATAATAACTTGATATTCTATGGTATCACAATTCCCAGATATTTAACTCTATCCTTGTCCCATTGCCATAAATATTCCTTTTTCAGTTCTCTGCAGACAGGGACACCTAGGACCATTACTTCACACCTGATACTTTAGTTATTAATATTTTGCAGTGCTTATCATTTAAGTTAGCACTTATGCAAAGCATAAGTGCTAACTTGTCTGTCTATCCGTCTATCTGCCTATCTGTCTATCTGTCTGTCAGTCAGTCAGTATATTGCAGAGTTCTATTTGGAGCTGGCTGACTTGATTTCAGAGGGAACGAATGTAGATGGCATTTCCACACTAGTGTTAGACTGATATATGGGGCCAATATTGTCCTTTTATTAAAACACAGAGTCAGTGTTGTCCACCTCTGATATGATGGCTATGATGCAGTTTGTTTGATTACATATATATTGGAAAATTGATCAATACTACACTGGTTGTCTATAGGAAGCCCTTAACCAGAATTGATTCTAATGCCATTCCTGTTATTAAAATTGGATATATTGTACATGGGTTGCAAAGAACAAAAACACCACAGTGGGCTGTGATAATCCTGCTAGGCTGCTCTGTAACTGGCCTATAATGAAAGGAGCATGTTGTAGAAATGTGGCTGTTTACTTGCAGAAACATCCATGTAGGTGGGAGGACCAGCATTAATATGCATCTCTAAATGAACACCTACCAAGGGACGTTTGATTGAAGGCGCCCTCCCACACACACACACACACACACGCACCCTCCTCCAAAAACACACATACACACTATCTCACACCACAGCAGTCACCCACACTCACTCTCTGCTTTAGTTGTGATTTCATGGATATCAATGTTAATGAGGCTTCGATCTTTCCTTTTCTTTTTCTTGCTGGGTGATAACTTCCACCTTTCTCCATTAGTGGAAATCAACTGGCTCCTACTGGGACCAGTCCAGGTTATCCCCTCTAATCCAGGACTCTAATCCAGGACTCAGGCTAGATACTGGCCCTCTGGCAATACCTGTTTCCTCAATTTGGTGCCAGCTTATTGTTATCAATTTGCTGTCATCTGTGTGCGTGCGTGTGTGTGTGTGTGTGTGTGTGGACACAGGTCTTGGATGATAATTATGCTTAAGTAATGAAAACAAATTCCAAACTCTCTACCGTGTAAAGGATGTGTGTGTGTGTATGTGTGTTTGCTTAGTCTAAGTACACCGATGTGGATCTATGTGAGTGGGTTTTAGTTTTGAGCCTCTTCATAAGTCAGTGCAGTGACTTCTACATCAAATTCTGCATGTCTTAGACCAGCATTTCCTTGGTAAACACGATTCAGCTATTTAGTACTTTTTTTTCAATCCAGGAAGCATTGAGAGTCATCTGAATCAATAGGACAGAACTCGTTACTCCCCATTAACGATGCTGCGTATGTGTGTGCGCTAATTAGCCTCCATTACCTGTGATAAGAGCTGCAGAGAGGCAAGGGCCATCAAAACTTAATGAGCCTCTTGTAGCAGCTCGGAATATCTGCTATCTTTTTAGTGCTGCGTCTAACTCTCTCTCACACACACACACACACACACACACACTATCCAAAACACTGATGGTGCATCCAGATAAATGGGTAACTTAGTCGATACAAGAGAAATTAGGTCAAGGAAAAACATCATGTCCACTTAGGAAGGGCTACTTGTTCTTGGCCACGAGCCACTTGTAAGATGCATTAATGCTGCTGCTGCTGCTGTGTACAGTCTGGTTGAGAGGCTGCTGGTGTTCACATATTGCAGCTCATTCAGTGTCCACATTCTCTGGGTGTTCACATGTTGTGGGACACCTAGCTTTGCAAGATAAATTCAGCAAAATAGACGAGGGACTATGAATCAGTGTGTGACACACGCGATATTCCGCGATGTTTGTTTTATTTGGTCCAATGTGGAAAAGTTTACTTTGTTGCATTTTTGTATTTGGTTCGTTTAGATTCACACTGCCTAATTACAAGTGAACCAGGG
>NC_136006.1:23416686-23426686 GCF_048128805.1 Centroberyx gerrardi | reverse complement strand
CCCCATAGGCCTCCACACCTCCACCTTAACTCTATGTGTGTGTATGTGTGTGTGTTGGGGGGGGGGGGGGGTACACCTTCACCCATTTCCTTGACCCATTTTCAGTGTGTCTCCCTAAATCTTTTTAAAGGGGAGGAGAAAGAAATCCCCTTTAAATCCCCCCGCATGTCTGACCTTCTCTGCTGCCCCTCCTTCTACACACACACACACACATACATACATACACACACACACACACACATACACATACACACACACACACACACTGCATGTTGTCCTCTTTCTGCCTGGCTTCACCACAGAATCCGGGCAGAAGAGCAGGATAAATTATTCAGTACCCCCCCCCCCCCCACACACACACACACACACACACACACACACACACACACGCACACACACGCACACACACACTCACTCACTCACTCTCTCTCTCTCTCTCTCTCTCTCTCTCTCTCACTCTGTCCTTCCATTCTCAGGTCTGCCAGAGGACTGGAGGTGGACTACAGAAGGAGAGAAAGAGAGAGAGAAAAGTGAAAAAAAAATAAAGAGAGAGGTAGAAATGGGTGATGAGAGACAGGTGGAGTTGGGTGAGGAAGAGAGGGAGAAAGATGGGGAGGGTGGAGGGAGCACTGATGAAGGATAGAGGGAGGATGGAGGGAGGAAGGGAGGAATGAGGGAGATGAACCAGCCGACAACCCTCGTCTCAGCATGGGTTTGAAGCCCCCAGGCTCCTAGCATCACTCCATTGTCTCTTCAACTATCTATCTATTTGTGTGTCTGTGTATCTATCTGTTGATTTTTCTCTTTCTTTCTTTCTTTCTTTCTTTCTTTCTAGCAAAAAACCCCAGAGATCTATTTGGAAGCCATATCTAAATAAACAAGTGAAAACTAGCGTGTGTTTGCTAGGTGTGAGCGCCTTGGCTAACCGTGCAGATTACTACAAAGCAAAGACAGCCAACAATGGAGACCGGCTCCAGCTAACAGCTGAACACTAACAAACAAAAACACATTAAACAACAGTTGACCTGAAAATAACAATGAAAAATAAAATAAAATCACCAATAATCCTTCTCTACTACAACGTAACAACTAACATTACCACTAAAATACACTTAACAAGGCATACTATGCTAGCGTTACCTCCTCAACAAAGGATTACGCCAATTTACAACGAAGTCCATCAAACAACATGCAAAACCTAAATCAAAATTATCTAATGTTATAAAATGACACAAATTACCTCATCAGGAAACCAGGAAACTTGACTCTTCTACTAGCTAGCTAATCACTTCCACAAGCAATTTGAACTGTGGAGAAATATGAAATAGAAAAATCAATCATCCAATGCAAACACAGTGAAAGCTAGTGTCAGCAGCATCAGTAACTTCCAGGACATCAGCTGGTCTATAAAGGTTACTACCACAGGCAGTTCAACAAGGACCTAATGAAAATATTACAGGCTCTTAGACACATCAGCACATGGAGATGCTGGCACTTCTGACAGGCATAAAAAAAATCACAACATTCAGGACCAATGTTCCCTCTAAGAGGAGAGTTTAATGACCTACGTCTAATAATTTATCACATTGAATAAATTGAAATGTAGTGGAAATAATCAGGTTTGAAAGTTTTAGTGGTAAATGATATGAGATGCAGGGACTCTGCCATAGCTTAGGGTTCGGTGGATTGATGCTCTTCCTGTCTCTCTGGTGATACAGAGTGCTGTTTTTAGCTGTACGTGATTTATCACAGGCTTATTTGCCAGGAGTAGGTGTTGAATTAGAATGATAAATACTGTTTCAACACTTCTGTGCCTGACTATACTTCTACTTAGCTGTCTTGTCATCTCTCTTTCTCTTTTTCCCATCGCTCTCTCTTCAAACCTTTACTCTTTTCTCCCCTTTTCAGTTCCTTGACAGTGAAGCTCTCTCTCTCTCTCTCTCTCTCTCTCTTTCTCTCTCTCTCTCTCTCGTCTCTCTCTCTCTCTCTCTCTCTCTCTCTCTCTCTCTCTCTCTCTCTCTCTCTCTCTCTCTCTCTCTCAGGACCCATGTTGTTATTTTGGTGTGGTTTCTCCCCTTAGGCCAGGCTTATCAGACAGGCCCCAAGTATTGATGCCAAAATCCTAGTCTAGTTTCCATGCGCTGCTCAGCAGGTGATCGCACACACACACACACACACACACACACACACACACGCACACAGATTTCAAGGCTGGAATCTCAAGGGATGACAGCAGATGAAAAAATAATAACACTCCTGCCTTGGTTCATGTGGAATTAAAGAGCTTTCTGTCTTCCGTTTCATATCTTTTTATTCTTTTCTCTTCTTCAACCTCCAGCCATCCCTCCATCCGGACAGATTTTATAGCCTGTGGTTGATCACAGCAGGTGGGCACACATACACACACACACACACACACGGTACCTATGGGTGAATAGACGTGTCCTTGACTACCAAGCGCTGCAGATGTCACCGCTGGGCTGACGGATGCTGAGGCTGCCGGCGTATGTCTCAAATAGAATTCTATATTATATATAGAATTATTATTGGCTGTAATTATACAGCCAAAAATCATGTTTATTCGTTGGGGAACAAGACTTAGTAGCACAGTGCTATCAAGATGACGGTGAGACAATAATATGAATCCATATATTTCACTGATGAGCATAAACATGTAATTTTCTAATTTATGATATGATATTTTGGGAAACTTGTTGTTTGCATCAGCTTCCACTGTATAATATGCATAGGCTATTTGGGAGTATTGTATGGAAATGGAGACTGTGTTGTAGGGATGCTGTGATAGGTTATTATTCACACACATGCACACACACACACACACACACACACACACACACAGGATTCAGAGAGACTGTTTTTCAGCTAATTATGAGCTCCTACCTGAGATTCTTCAAAAATCACAGTAGCCTAAAAATGATTTGGAGACGTATTTCAATCCACTAAGCTGATGCTTCTTATTCCAGTTCCCTCATACATATACAGCATATTTGTGTAGGTGCTTTTACAGTGTTTGTGACCTAATCATTGAAAGATAATCAGCGGCTCCTATGCTGGTATTTTTAACTCACTGATTATATTCAAATAAAAACATCTGTCACTATTCAGCTTAATTTATTGAGCATGATACTTCATGATATACTTTGGGATCGGTCTGGGATCAGTGAGTCTTCTCACTGTCAACTCCAAGGAGAATTTGTTAATTCAGTTCATTGGAGAAGACAAATGTGTTGGGGAAGATCTGAGCTGAGATTTAAGCTCCGAACTTCTTAGTGAAGAAAATGTGTGAATGAATATCTTAATATCTGTTCAAAGTCAGGTTCCAAAACAAGGTTTTTCAAGTCCTACATGGCAATATCACCTTATATTATTACCATTGACACCTACAGCCACCACCATGTCAAAAAAAAAAAAAGATTGCGTACAAAATTTATCGCACAAGGAAGAGCTCACATCTTTTTTCCTGGGTAGGAATCGGCAGAAATCAGGGTATTACCCGCTGTGTGTGGGCAACATGGAAATGATTTGTCAGAAAATGAAACTAACCAATATTGCCACCGCTGTGGGTGTGATATATCTTCACATACATCTGAGACAGAAACATATGCAGAGCAGATGGTCATTTTATGTCCTGATGGACTCTTCCTCAGAGCTTTCAGATATGAAAAAATTACGCCAAAATCAAAAACACCTGTGGCAGGTATTCAAGCAGATATGAAAAAATTAAATCCAAACTACCTGTGGCATTTATTCAAATGGAGGACAGACGGTATAGGACAGGCAGATAACCAGGTGAGGGGGGAGAGATAAGGAAACTCCATGCACAGTCCATTTCTCAGCCAATAGAAACTGTAGAGGCAGAGATGGGCATGATGCTGCTGCTGATCTAAATCCCTCCACAGAGTCTACAGAGTTGAGTGTCAGGAAAGATTGGAGACGACATGTGACAAGGTCATGAACTATCCTTGAAGCCATGATCCTGTGAGCCAGCCAATCACATCATGTTATATTAAATTATGTTGAAATTATAGATTTTTTTTCATTTTTAAATTGTATCTGTTGCTCTATAATTCAAAATGTCCTAAATGTCTTTAAACCTCGCTGCTTACCAAATTTCCCTCCTGGGACAATAAAGATTGACTTGACTCGCAGTGTTCAGTGTAGTTGCTTTCCGCTTGAGCTGATTCAATGTGATGGAGGCGTCCGACCAAGTGGCATTATCCAGGAAAATGGTCATCATCATAATCCAATTTGCCGTATATTTCTTTAGCCGTGGCGGACGAGGCCGGGCCCTCCGTGCCTCTGGCAGAATCAATACATAGAACGGCTGTTCTTATTACAGTTGACCTCTGAGGTCTGTCCCGGTGACGGCGGGGCCGACTGAAGCGACCGGCTGAACACCGGTTGGGAGGCTTGTGGAGACGGTGGTGGGCTGATGGGATGGAGGGATGTTAGGATGAAAGGGAGGAGGTGTGGAGCATTGGATGTGCAGACATTAAGAATAAATCTATACTTTCAAATATAGCTGTAAGGGTCGCATTTTTAGCAGCAGTGGCTATTTGGCAGGTTAGTCAGGTTACACTGTTTATGTGACCTTTGATACGTTTTGGTTGAGTCTCCCTGATGCCATGAATTAACCAACTAACAGAATATCCCCCCTTCCTCTTTGACTGAGCAATAGTAGCTTACTTCTAATTCATAGTATTCCCATGATGTCACATGTATTTCCTACCAATATGGTGCTTTACAATACACACAGCTTATTGGCTGTGTTTGTCATTTGATTACAATCACCTGCTATTTTCCTACCAAGATGGCCGTGTGGTGATGTAACAGAATACTATGAATACAGGGGAAAGAAATGATGATCCCAAAAGCAATAGTGATAATAAGTATTGCTTGTTACCATGTTTTTTGTTGATATCAAAATGTACCCATGATGCTCTGCGAGTCTGACTTGCGCAGATGGTGAAAACCAAAAGTGAAAGCAGTAGGATGTTTCTCTGCCACAGTAAGCTGTTTAATATGGGAGTAAGCTAGGCATCTTAACCACATTTCTCATAATCAGAGTCTGAGCTTATCTGGTTATTCTAACCCAGTTATGATGTTTACATGCATTGAAAACAAAACCAGGTTAGTAACCAGGTTAAGAAAGCAATTATCTGTGCATGTAAACATAGCCATTATTTTACACATAGTTTAGGGGAGAAGAGAAGAGAAGAGAAGAGAAGAGAAGAGAAGAGAAGAGAAGAGAAGAGAAGAGAAGAGAAGAGAAGAGAAGAGAAGAGAAGAGAAGAGAAGAGAAGAGAAGAGAAGAGAAGAGCATTACCACTGAATAGTCCTGTTCAGTAATCCTAACGACGCTCTACCCCTCTGGTAATGGGCTTGTAACAGAACTCATCTTCACAGTGAATGAACAGCCTTTTTGCAATTAAGGCCTCTAGCCAGGACTGTGAGGCACTGAGGCTTGGACTGTATACCAATGACCCATTACTGGCTACAGTGCACAACTGTACATCAACCAAGACACAGCTGTACACACACACACACACACGTACAGCTGGTTGAGTCATAATTGACAACATTTTCATATCAATTTTCTATTTTGCCTCTCTCTATCGACGATTGATATAACACAGTGTTTCCAGCAGCAGCAGCAGCAGCAGCAGCATTTTTTCAGTCATGTGGTTTTGTCTTATATGAGATTGCAGATGTTGATATGATTTTTTTTTTTTTTACAAAGTAATTTGAACTACTTTTTCCATGTAACTTTAGTTAACAAAGCTGTATTTCTCTAGAGGGAAGCTTTGCTGTATAGCTTCCGAAGTGAAGTAACTGGTGGCTGGTAAAACTAGACTTTCAAAGTAGCTTCCCCAACACTGTAGGGGCCTGTGCGTGTGTGTGTGTGTGTGTGTGTGTGTGTGTGTGTGTGTGTGTAAGAGAGAGAGAGACAGAAAGAGAGTGATTTGGGTTGAGTTAAGATCAGGTGAAGTGATAGTCTTTCACTTTCCTCCTCTCTCCCATCCTCTTCTCCTTTCCTCTCTCCTCCCATCTCTCCATCTAAGACACACACACACACACACACACACACACACACACTCACACACACACGCACGCACTCACACACACATTACAAGGCCAAGAGGGAGCTTTTCACAACTTTTCATTCCCAGGAGATACTCCTGTGTTTCTCTGCCAGCAGCCCACAACGAGGGAGGAGAGACTGGTATGGAAGAGGGAAAGGAGGAGGAGGGAGGAACGAGGGACGGATGGAGATAGAGTGCGGAGACAGGAGGTGAGGAGGCGGAAAGCAGTTTGAGAGCTTTTTCTTTCAGACTACACAGCCGAGAGTTTCAGAGGGGCTAGTGTTATTGTGCATGTGTGTCTCTGTAGTGTTTATTGGTTTGGTAAGCTCATAACTGGTGTGTGTGTGTGTGTGTGTGTGTGTGTGTGTGTGTGTGTGTGTGTGTATTCTACCATGTGGGAGGACATGTGCGATAAGGAGAGGTTGCTGGTTCACAGAATTTCAGAAACAGAGAAAATCACTAAAGGCACAAACTGGAAATTGCAGCGACCGCTCCAATTTGAGTTTGGAGGAGCAACATTTTTCAAGACTGCCGAATTCTGCCGTTTTTTCCTCACACACCCCCTGATCTCAGCGAGCTCCTGCATCATGTGACCTTTATTTAAGAGGGAAACTAAGTCTTCCAGTAATATGATGTCATCTCTGAATAAAACATGTTAGACTGGAGCAGGAGTTCTTTGTTGGGGGGATGATCTCATCATTTTACAGGAAAAATCCTCTCCTCTGCACATATCTGCCGGGGGAAAGTCATTGCTATGCCGATGTCATCACACCCTATCGCATTAGATCTAAAAATGTAGTGTGATCACATTTAAATGGGTGGGTATGCACTTGCATACACACGTGCACCCACACACACACACACACACACACATACACACAGTATGGCTTGTATCTTATCCCAGTATGTCATCATCTGATGTCACCAACTTCTACATAGGAAAATGTTTAATAGCAACAACAACAATGATAGCAACCCCAATGCTAATGACAATAATGACATTGGCTGCTGCACGCACACAGATAAAATATTTATTTATGTCCACATAAATACAAGCATACAAAGGACATAAACACTATTAATGCAGTCAGATATTGAGTCAGTCAGTTACATAAGTGCCTAATTGGCAGCCACATTGTTGCATACACACAGGATGAAAACAGTGGCAGGTCGAAGGATAACAGACAGGATCCACTTCATGGGTATAAGAAGCAACGCCTCCTCCATATTGAGCGGCTACCAATGATAGCAGATACTGAACAATACCTCGCTAACTGCTCACACACACACACACACACACACAGAAATTGTTTCTATATTCTATATTGGTTCTATATTCTGGAAGAGAAAGAAATCATCAATGTGCAAATCTGCATTGTCACAGCATAACTGGTAAGACACAGGCAGGCAATTTGAAAGGCACCGTCAAAAGTCACATTTGATTATGGTGTCAAGGGGAGCAGTGTGTCTGGTAATATACAGTACTGGGACATCAGAATGCCACATCATAAAGTTTGCAGTGTGTATTGAAAGGCTGCCAAGCTGTTACATTGAGAAAATCAATATATCAAATCAAAAAAATGTAGGTGTACTGTTATTCAGAGAAAGGAGCTTTCTCATATAAGGATATACACAGTATCTGATAAATCTGTTAAAAGCTGAACATTGGCATGAAATGTATCCACATCTCTTTCACCTAATCCTCACTGTTCTTATATGACTTTTTTTTGTCTGCATTTTTGGTGTTAAGCACGAATTGCAGTGTGCCCAGTACTGTCACGTCTTTCTCCTTGGATTTTCTGTTGATGCAGTTTGAGTTTCTCTTTTCTTTGTCTGTTCAGCCATGATGGCTATCGCTGCTCATGCTAACTACCCAGTTCTTCTTCTGTTCATTCCAAACAAACTGCTGGTGTTGCTGCTGAAAAAATAAAACGCATTACTTCCTGTGCAGCAGAGGATTTTTCCCAAACATCTACCTGATAGCCGCACGAGCCAGACAAACCCTGCGAGTTGATCACACTGCAAGACGTCTTGCCTCCCTCTACCTGACAGCGATTTCACTCAGGTCGTTGCTGCCTTGCGTTATACTAAATGCTCAAACCAATCAGAACGTGTCATTTGACATAGACACAGTGCGCCACGTGCAATGTTTACCATTTGTATGTGATGTACTGAAGAAGAGTGAAAACATATCCAACAGAAGCCTGCAGCACTGTAATTTGTTAGTCTTTTAATGCATTTATGCCCTTGAATTCTGAATTAATAGAAGATATGGCTTCTATAAATTCACTCATGTGGCTTGCAAGGCTGCCTGTCCAACACCAGGGGTTTAACACAGTAAATATAAAAGCAATCATGAACTGGGTATGGGTTGAATCACAGTTTTGTCATATCAATCAGCAATAGAGAGTAGCAAAAAGGACATTTATTTATTTTAAAAGCTGTGGATTATTCCTTTAAACCTCTTGACTCCATGAGTTTAACATCAACTTCAGTGCAAGAATTGTGCATCAATGAGAAAGTGGAGCAAGCATCAGGCCTCTCTTCCTCCCCACCCCGCCTTCTCTTTCTCTCCCCCCTCTCTCTCCATCTTCCTCATTAAACTATGAAGAGATATGGGCCAATTTAGAGTTATTTATTGGTGAAAAGCCTGGCCTGGAGGAGTCTCCTTACAACCCAACAGATGTTAAGGGGTGGCGGCGGGGGGAGTTCGGCCCCAAACCAGCAGAGCTAAACCCAGACAAGATGCACCAACAGCATTAAGTTTTACAGCCTGGCAAAACACTCTCTGATGGCACATAACTAACTAACACATCCAGGCAGGAAGAAACACACATAGGTATGCAGAGAGAAATAAACACACACACACACACACACACATGCACATGCCCACACACCACATGGGCCCTATGATTGTGGGCCAAAATATGTAGCCGTTCCGCTAACATATTGAATCCACTCCTACAAAGGGGGTTCTTACTTCCTGTAGTATTATGGCATTACATTCACAGCATCTTCAAATGTGTTTTATTTGTGTGTTGCAAGGAAATATCAAATTACAAATCAGAGGAATTAGAGAGGAAAATCTTGGATCTCCAAAACAGCTAACATTTCTTTAACTAAAAAAGGTCTTCATTTTCAAATTGGCATCTGTGTTGTTTTGAAATTGTGCAAAATGGAATGCAAATGTGGAGCTGAGCAAGGTATCCATCACATCAGCTTTTGGTGGCTAGGATCTTTGAAAGTGATTAGGGCATAGGTGGTCATTTGTCATTTTTTGCCAGAAAAGCAATACTGAAGGTTGAAATTACAAGCCAGTCCTTATTGCAAGTCCTAAACATCTGTCTAGCCTGCTCGCTTATGCTGGCTTGACACAACAATAGTACCATGTAATTATCCATTAATTATGTGAAACTTATACTTGAGGAGCTTCTTTAGCGCAGAGTTAATGTAAATATGCTATTGAGCCAAGCTGTTGGTTTAACCCTAAAAGTGCAGATGCATGCAAAGTCAATGGAAGAAGGCAAACGGAGCGAGATGGATGCAACTTCGCTCTGAGCGGTGAGAATTGAGACGAAGTTTGTCAACCTGAGCGAGAAATTGGCCTGACTCAATAAAGTGAAAGCCAATCAGCTTCAAGCAGGACTCTATCCAGCCACCTGTAAATGTCATCCCCCTCCGAGTATTTACAACAACAAAAATGTCCATTGGGTATTCGTGATCAATAACGCTGACTGATGACATCTGCACTAAAACTTTATAAAAGCTTGATTCCCCACAGAAGACATTGGTTATTGATTAATATGCAAGCAATGTCTCCTGAAGAAAAAAGCCAACCAAAGCCACTACAGCTGTGAACCTACTTGCAGGTTATCAATTTCACTGCTGATTGGTTC